>NW_015151171.1:389971-390820 GCF_000732505.1 Cyprinodon variegatus
CTTTTACCAGAGTGTTTTTAAACTGCAGTATCTATACTTCTACTTAAGTAACAAATGTGTGTATTTTTGACACCACTGCATTTAAATAATTCTTTCAGTAATAATTAATATAAACAAATAAATTATACTTAAACAAGAGCTCATAATTTTTCTGACCTTTCAAATAAATGTAACACAGCAGCAGAGGACCTCATTGATGGGCTAGAAAACTAATTTCACTGAATACAGGCAGCAGACATTCAGAGCCTTGATTTCTTGTAAACAGCAGTAATAAAAGCAAGAGTGATGATGCATTATAATTACACGGCTTTTATTTTTGTTCTAAACATGCCTTTAAAGGCCTTGTAGAGATTAACATGTAAAGAGGGAGGAAGCTGGAGTAAATCCTAACTCTGAATCTCTTAATAATGAACGCTTCTATCATAGTGCATTCTGGTCAGTTATTGGATGGCAACACATCTATAAAGTGTCTTCAGCTTCAGTAACCTTTACAAGCGTAAAGCAGAAAAAAATGCTTTAAAAGGTTTTATGTTTTAGGTTTTATGGACAAAGAAGTATTTTCTTCTATTCTTAGAGTAGGCAGCATTTCTTGACTGTGTAAAAGCTGTCCTTGAAAGTATACTTAAAGCCTTTTTTCATGATTCAGATAAGCCTCTGATGTGTCTGGCTGCTGACACTCTAAACACAGAAGAAGTTTATCTCAAATAATAGTTCCTCACTTTCTGTGAGTCTCACAGCACAGAAAACATAATCTTTCTACTTCTCCTACTCAGTTAAAGTTAAATTCTCCAGGACAAGTTCCTTCGTTAAGCATCTCTGTTTAGGTTCAGACAGGTCCAGATTTTAATA
>NW_015151171.1:392575-406572 GCF_000732505.1 Cyprinodon variegatus
AACTCTATAAACATCTAAAATCTCCCCTTATCTGTTTCTCACAAAAAGAAAAAAATGCCTTAAATATCAAGCTGTGCTTAATCATTTGTTTGCCATGTAAGATTACATTTGACTGCTGCATGGTTGTCTCATTTTTTATGTAGCTCTAATGCAAAACAGTGTCAGAACAGCAGGTTTTTGTGCTTTCACACAAATGAAGGATTTTATGAATCTCAAATAAGCTATTCGTTAGAATTGTCAATTTTTTATAAATAAAAAATGGGGAACGGGTCATTTAGTTTGGCTTGGAACCAAAAACTGTGAATCAGCTTTTAAACTTCAGCATCATTAGCCAACAGAAGGTGTCAACTTTATCAATACGGCATGTAAATAAACAACAGACACATTGTGTCAAACAGACCACCATTATGTCGCCACCCTGGCAGAATTGTTCCCTGGCTGAAGAACCATTTTTTGGGTCATTAAACTAGCAGAAAAAAAAAGGTCTTTAATTTCTACTTAACTCAAAAGCTTAATGGTTGAAGCCAGAGGACCGTTTCACAAAGCAGGTTTACTGAAACTCTAAGTTGTCTAAACATGGAAACAGAGAAACTCTGACTTTTCCGGTTTAAAAAGAAATTTTCCTCAACCACAGTTAAAGTCACCGTAGTAACATTCTCCCCAGAGCTAAACTGGATGGGAGCAGGTTTCCTTCAGAAAGCTCGGAGTGTCATCTGTCTCCACTCAACTGGAAATAAATAATAAAACAGCCAATCACGCTGTTTTATTTCCTGATTTAGCCAGACTTTTGTCAAAGTTTTGTGCATAAAAATAAATAAATATATATATATTTAAAAACAAACATTGCATGTCTATTTGAGAAGGATCTTCTTAAAGAAGGATTATTATTTTTTCACAGAGAATTAAATATTCATTGGGAGAGGATTCTACAACTCATTTGACAGGGCATGAGATTACTTGTTTTTGGTTTGTTTAAATGCGCGAGATGCAGATCATTTTATTTTTGTTATATTTACAGTACATTAAGAACTACAGAAATTATTTTTAGATTACATGAAAATAGATAGATTCCGCAGGGAAAAGGGATTACTTTAAGGTTAGGATTAGGATTGAATGGATGATAACAACCTAATGAGCCTACTGGCACAATCTGAAAGGATTCTATGGGCCTGGTAGCCACAAATGACATCCATTTATTGGGATGATAACATCTGATGAGGGATTCTGAGCATTATTTTGGGATGATGAGATGATGCAAGTGTTCTATTAGAACAACATTTTTAGACTTCATTTTCACATGCTGCCGAAAGATTTCATCTATATAGATACACTGATCTACTACCATTCAAAAACACTTCCTTAAACTTATTGCAATCACAACAGGTTATGGCAAGCCGTTTTGATATATTCTAGATTTACTTAATATGTATTCCTGATATTCCTGATTTTTTCTTTGTCTAAATGAACATTTCAATCAAAATGTAATTCTCTATATCTAGAATGAACATTCTGAATGTCTATAAATGTCTAGTTTGTTAAACCTGCTTTATGAAACGTATCCCCGGACATACAGTATTTAGGTGTTTAGGGTTGTCAAAAATATTGTTTCACCAAAAAGTGTAAAAACTCAAACACTGTTACACAGCACAACAATAATTTCGTAAGGAAGCAATACAGTAGCAGCCTTTCAAAATGGCCCTTCCCAGTGAAACACCAGCCGAATGGCAGCCCACTTCCCTGCAACTCCTAGCAGAATCCCCCTCCAACTTCCAGCCACTGGAGTGACCCCATCCTTCTCCTGGGCATGCAGATTTTTTACTCTGACTACACCCTTTCATGGAATAACAGGGTCTGAACAGGTGACAATGCTTCTCTTTAGATCTTAATGTCCACAAACCATGACAGAAAGAATATTTTGGTAAAAAAGATTGATGTATAAAAAGGAATTGTAGGGGACCAACCAAGGGCCGATCAAGGAAAGTGGGGAAATTTTGAATGGCTACTACTGTACTAAAGGCAAGTTTTGTTTGCCATTTTTAATCTTGGATCTCTGTATTATTTTAATGTTAAAAGAACCATACAAATGACCTAATATATTGTCAAACTGTGGTTAAATGGGTTGTTTCACATTTATTTGCACACCAATTTAACGTATTTATTCTGTTGATAAAACATGTCCCATGTTGAGATAAAAAACATTTGTAAAAATACTCTTTATGTCTAATCATTTGTGTGTCCTCATGGTATACAACATTAGTTTTAAGCATTTAATATTTCCATTTGTAATCATTTTGAGTTCTAATTTTGTTTTTGTTTTGTTTTGTGGTGGGGCTACCACAACATACTGATCCAAGACCCATCCGAACAGAGAGAGATCAGATAAATAGAGAGACAGAGGTAGAATATATTAAATTAGCCTATATAAGATTCTGGAATGTTCCTCTCAAATTCCTGAGAACAACTTTTTATAAAATTCTAAATTCTTACGAGTGCTCAATAGTAAACCAACCAATTCAGGAAGAGCGACCAACTATTCGGCCTGCATTAATCCAAACACCCTTGATTGTGAGAAAAAAGTTTGCAGCTGGAGTGTAATTTATTTGATTAAATAACAGTGGGAGTGTATGTGTATCTTGAGTTTTTTTGTCTAATTCTAAATTAGCAAAAATAAAATAAATTTCAAAATAAATTAAACTTGTGCATTATCTGTAGTTCTTTATTTTCATGTTGTACTATGTCAGCTTGAAAAAAAAATCAAGGGTTCAAATAAAGCTTAAAATTGGCCATTTCTGCTGATGAGTAGCCAATACTTCTATTGAAAGCATCTCTCCAACATCATTACCTTTACTTTTTGCATATTTTTTTTATATCAGTGCACGTGTTGAATTCTGAAATAAAGAAACACTCTTGTTGAAAGGCCTCTATGGTTCAGGATGGAGTCCTGCCTTAATGATGCCTGACCAAACATTATAAAGCCCGCCTGACTTTACATCCTGACTTCTCTTCTCTTGACTCATTTTCGTCTTTGGTGTTGATTAAAAATCTCAGAGCTACAGGGGGAACAGAAAAACCTTATGGAATACTAAATTAAAGAATAATTCCATTTAAATGTTCCTAGGAAGAAGAACCTGCAAACATAAAAGCTAAAAACATTATTTTCAGAGAATAAAATGGTTCTCACATACCAGGATCTGATTTGGAGAACGTGTCCACATCCAGCAGAGCCCTGGAAACAAACAGGAAGAAAAGCAGGATTAGAATTAGTAAATCTAACCTCCTTCACTGATTTCTGACAATTGATTCATTAACATCTCCAGAAATCTATTTGGATCTTCCTTCCGGATTTTCTTTTTTGAGTATTTCCAAAAAAAACCTAAGTCAAGCTCCCAGAGTCAGGTCATGAGCAGATTTAATTATTTCCAAAAATGACTCTTTGAAACCGAGCATCAAAAAGAATATGTAATGTGTTTCTATGAAATGACTGCAGTATATAACAAAAATAAACCGTCGCTAACATCAAGGCTCAATAATACATTCAGGGAGGAGGTGATGAAATGTGCTTTGCTCTTCAACACAAAGCAAGTCAGCAGAGTTAACTGTAACTGTACCAAACCCAACAAGAATAAAAAGAACCAGAACACAAGTTAAGTGACTCTACTAAATTTCACAATTTGGTCACATTTCAACTAACGAAGATCCATCCATCCATCTTCTCCTTCTTAGTCCTGTCAGGGTTACAGTGGGGGGGGGGGGGGGGAGAAAACTACTGTAGTAGTTTTAGTCCATGAGGCAGACACCCTGTCTACTGTTAAGGGTAGGTTTAAAACATTCCTTTTTGACAAAGCTTATCGTTACAGTAGTTGAGGATGTCCTGAGCTATCTCTATAGTTAAGTTGCTATAGGCTTAGACTGCTGGACGACATAGGGACCACTTTTCTTTATTCACTGATTTTGTAGTATTTTTTAGTTCAATCTCTAATGCTGTGCTTGCTCTTTATTTCCTCATCATAGTAGCTTCATCGGGTCTGCTCCAGTTTGGCTGTGACACCATCATGGAGATAAATATCACCTGTTCTGCTGCCATCAACATCTTTGATGATAGATGTTGGAGCTTGACATGTTTTTTCAGTGTAGTCCTGTTTCTCTGAATGTGACTAACTGGATGTGCTCTCTTCATCCTCTGATGTGGGAGCTGGCTCGGAGCTTATCTGTCTGGCTGTGTGTTTTCTGGGCGGGGCCACCTGTGGAGCTGATTGATGGTTACCTCTCTGCTTCTTTTTCTATGTCTGCTTCTGTGTCTTTGAACCCCAGTCAGCCTCCGCAGATGGCTGCTCACTGGTTCAGCTGGTGGTTTCTTCCTGTTAAAAGGGAGTTTTCCTCTCCACTGTCACTATAAGCATGCTTAGTGTGAGCGATTGCTTTTCTGTCAATGAGTTGATGCAGTCAGGTCCTTTTTCTTAGAAAGAAAACTTTGAATCAATCTGACTTTATGATCTGGGTGAATTGTCTCTGTAAAGTGCCTTGAGATGACATGTGTTGTGAATTAGCACTCTATAAATAATCTGAATTGAATTATAAGGTTCTAAAAAAAAATTAAATCACATCAAAATTTAAAGACACAACTGGTTAATTTTATTCAAAAAAGAGGAAAAGCTGTATTGTGTATAAAAAAAAAAACAGCAGGTTGGAAAGACATCAGCAATGATCTTAGAGAAGGAGCATTGCTTTACTGCAGCGGTCACCAACCTTTTTACAGTTGAGGGCTAATTCAGGGGTGCTGAGTCACAGGAAGGGCTACCAATACTGAACTATGATTTGCAAGGGTCAACATTCACCTAAACTTCATACATCCTACACATTTCTTTATCGTTTCTTTAAATTCATAATTTTCTTTTAGAAATTTTCATTTTGAAATCTCTATAAATGCTTAAATGCCATATATGATTAAATGATGAAATGTTCTATAACCCGATTAAAAAAAGAAGAGCAACAGAATACAGTGAAATTTCAAACGTAGCTCACTGTTGAGTTGTTCTATTTTATTATATACATAATGGAAGTATGGTATGCACCTTGGATTCAGCTCTGCAACTGTCAAGATTACTGTTTGCTATTTTTGGTCATTTAAACAAAGATCTGATCCATTCCAAAGAATTCAACAGCAGCTCTCTCATTTTAACACTTCTTAGTTGATGGAGCAGCTGCTCCTGCATGATTTTCAGCGTGAATTCATACCTGCTGCAGAAAGCAGATTCTAGTGAGGGAAGACATTCACTGTGACTCAAAGCAACTAATTGCTGTGATATCAGCAACTTGCTGTAAAACAGCTAAAGTAAGTTTATCCCATCTCATTGTTGGTCCTTCATTTGTTGCAAATACAAAACAGGAGCTTCATTGATCACTTTAAATGTCTAACTTTAATTTAAATACAGTCACCGGGTGGACATCAAGGACTCAGTATGGACAGACGAACGGACAGACAGGTGGAAAGGAGGAGCTAAAACACAAGGCAAATCTGTAATTACAGGTGTTTTCTTCCCTATCATCATGAAATAAGGATTGTTGGTGAAACAACCAAATCATGGATATAAGCAGGTGAAACAATTTTCCTTGCAGGAAGTCTGACTTGGCATTAGAGGTAAGATGAGGAGCTTTTTCGCTCAGTACCGAGCCATGGAAAAGGACTTAATTGATGTGGTTTGGTTATCTGAACAGGATGCCTTCCTGAAAGCTCTCAAAATGAGTTGGATGATGTTAGCTTTTATTCCTGTATTCCACGTGGTCAAAACCCAGTGTTGAATAGGTTGAAGATGAAGAATAGATAAACAGACGGATTTGACAGCATCGTGCTTCATGTAAGCCACACAAAACATATCAACACAAACATTTTAATCAAACTGTTAAGCATGGCAGCAACTGGGTAATGCTATGATCTTATTTTCAAAATAGAAAATGTTGTCCTACTTTCAGTCACTGAATCCAGAACTATTCTGAAGCATTTGAAAACCATGTCACTGCATCAGAGATGACTGTCTGAAATTAAAACATTTTTCATAAAGAAAGTAGAGTAAAGTAGACAAGTCATTGTCAGATATAATCTAAAATAAAATTCATTTAACAATACTGATTCTGAAATTCACACCAGTAACAAGATGTCTGGCTGGACCATGTTCTCTGACTCTGCTGTCGCCATAAGATCTGCAATTCCTGTCGCAACCGCAATCCCTAAACCTAGCGTTAGACACAGGAAGTAGGGGATGCTGTCAAGCTGAAGATGTAGTCCTAATGAACATGGAAGGTTTGTTGGACACCTGAGGCAGCAAGCAGATATCATGTGGCTAACTGTCCTGCTGCCCGGCTGATCACAGAGACAAAAACTCGGGTCTGGGAGAAGTTTGGAGAGACCATGGAGAAAGACGATCGGTTGGTCTCAAAGCAATTCTGGAAAATGGGAAAGCGCCTCCCTTGGGAAGACTTTGCTAACACTATTTTTTGAGGGAGTGGGGAACTGACCAGAAAATACATTTTTTTTTACCAGTCCAACAAATTTTTCCTGCCAGAAAAAAAAAAGATAATAATTTGCTCTCAGGCATTTACTGGGCTTGTGTTCACGGATGCTCTCATAGATTGTAGGCAAGCGAGAAATTAATCATGTCTGTCAGTCTCTTGTGAAACAGTCTTCCCGAAAGCGGCATTTTTCAATAAACATTTCCTTTGCCCCGGGGGGCAGTAGATTCCCCCTGCTCATTGGCATGTTGTCTTTTAGAAGGCTTGGTTGCTCCAACTATATACCACCACAGTTAGCCTAGCGGCAGAGTTGTTGTTAACAACGGGGTGTTGGGGGTGTGGTCTCTATACGCGTGTCTGTCTATTGGTGTCTGAGGAACAGACAGCAGAGGAACAAACAGAGGGAGGGGAGGCTTAACAAAATCAAAGACTAAAGGAGGTTACTGAATGCAACTGTGGTCCAAAAACTTCCATGCCTTTTGGCGAATGATGCTCTGGCATTAAATCACCAAATGGAAAATGTAGTGACATTTGGCAAGAAGTGGTGAGGGTTAATTTTGGACCCTGCTGCTGACCTTGAATGACGTCATCAGCTGATGATGGAAGGAATATTTCTAGGATCTCCTCAACCCGGCTAAAGACGACACAGGGTGCCCTGGGACAGGTGTCACTGAGGTGGTCAAAAACTCTACAGTGGCGTAGCTTTGATGGCGGATGAGATCCATCTTAAGTAATTTAGGCTTTCAGTATACTGTATCATGGTTGACTCACCTCTTTATATAGCACTAAAATAACCCAAACCAAACAAGCAAGGGCATGTCTTAATACTGTAAATCTTTAGGACTCGCTTATTCAAAGTTAAGACTTCCACTGGATTGAAGTGCTGGTCAGAAACCCCCCAATTTTCCTGGATTAAAGAAATTCTACAATTTCCACTACTTAGATGTAAAATAGTCCACTAAAAAAAAATTATGCAACCGCTTTTGGCCTTTACTTAATCATATTTAGTAACTTTAACACAACTGTTTTATGTCCTACCCTGCTAACATAAACCAATTATGTTAAAGTAACTAAATATGATTAAGTAAATGTGAAAAATGTTTGCATTACTTTTTTTTTGTGTATGACAAACATTTGAAGGCAGCTGCAACACCAAAACTGACAGAATTAATTACTGAATTTAGGCAATTTTTTTCTCACAGTAACCATGGTCAGCTCATAGCTTTCTTTATTAAAGTTATTAAAGTTTGTTTTTTTTTTTCTTATCTTTATTTGATATAAAAATTAGTTTGATGGTCGAAAAAAACATTTACTGTAAGTCAGATAAAGAAACTAAAAGAAGAAATGTGCAGTAGATAATAAATACTTATTATGACTCTATGTATGTAACTCCTGATCGGCAAACATTTGCTTTTTTGTGTTTAAAAGGCCACACCTTCATCTGGCCACAGCCAGGAATTTTTCAAACACAGAGTAAAGAATACTCTGGGATTAAACACAGAAAACCTAATCATGAATGTTCTTTTATTCAGAGCTCAGTTGAGGCTCCCCAGGTTGGGGCTGTCTAACTCGGGTGTCTGGCCATTTCAAATCTCACAGATCTCATGAGGCTCACCACAGGAGCAAAAGCTATTCATAATTCAGGAGCCAACTGAGAAGAGACAGAGCACTCTATTGGACAAGCAGGCAGGCTGGCAGGAAATAAAAAACCAAAAAAAAAACATGCTGAGTTTTACTGATCGGTCAGTCTGTCACTTTGCCTTCAAACCCTTTAACTCAAGCAGCCAATCAAAGGGTAGACAAGTGTTCATATCTTAGAGAATCCAAAATTGGTGCTAATTAATTGTTCACTAAATACACTGACATGCTGTGGAAAGCTGTGGGAATCCACACAGCTGCCAGATTCCAAGCACTGAGACAAAGAAACTAAAAAAAACATTTTTTTTTTTAAAATGTCTGACTTTAACGTAAATAAAATATGCAGCTGGAAATCACACAGGGAATACTAGATAGATAGATAGATAGATAGATAGATAGATAGATAGATAGATAGATAGATAGATAGATAGATAGATAGATAGATAGATAGATAAGGTAAGTGCAGACTCCTATAATAATAATAATAGTGAATTTGTTCATACCTGCAGGAAACTGTAACTTCTATTTTAGTTGCAGGGACTCTGGTGTTCAGAGGGTCGAAATCCCCTATTGAAGCCATCATCTCGCCTCGCGACGCTAATGATCATCCGAAAAAGCGCCTTGATATCTGTAAGAATGGAAAGATGTGATGGTTCAGCACTTGGATCGTGATCGCAGTAAATCCATGGCTGGGATCTGCCTCTGGGTTTTCACCTGCGGAGCAGCGGAGGAGGGAAGGGAGGAGATGAAGGTGCGGGGGTGGGGGAGCCCGACAGGAGGAGAGAGGCTGAAAGTTAGGAGGCAGATTTAAAGTTCACCAGCTCTGCCGTCATGTGCGGCCACGCTGAGCTCCCGGGGTCTGTCCCGGCGCTGGCTGGAAAGGAGCAGAGCGCCCCCCACTGGCGGAATTTAGCAGCGACAGCAGGTGAACCTCGTTTATTTTACACCTTTAAGCGCCTTTCTAACGCTTTTATTGTCGGTTTAGTAGCAAACCTCCTGTCGTCTGAATGCTTGTCTGTTTGCTCAAAGACTCCTGACCTTTTCCATCTCCCCCCTCTCAGTCTGTCATCCTCTAATGAGGGATTTCCCTTCTGAGTCGAAATCTAATGAGCTGTTCATTTCTGCAGCAGTCTGCAAATCCTGTTTATGAAACGCTCGGTTTTTTATTATACATTTTTGCGCAAGCAACATTTTGATCAGATGTGACTTATTAATCATTTTTAATTCATTTTATTAATTTAAATGTATTTATTTTGGGGCAATCCAGGAGATTCCTAAGTAGTCAAATGAGATTTGGTATGCTTAACACGTGAAGAATTTAAAATTTTCTGTGTAAGACTTTAGATTTTAATGTTATCGAGTAAAAGTGCAGGTGAAATGGGAGCATCACATTATTTTGTATTTTAATATCTAATAGTTCCCATAACTCAGTATGAAATTTAGCTGGGCATCAGATTTACAGCAGGAAAAAGGACTCTCCAAATAGATATGCTTACAGGTATTTTCAAAGATATATTCTAGGTAATTGTTTATCTAACACTAGATTTACATCATAAAACTGGAATTTGAAAGATGTTCAGTCATTAAACCCTATAATAAAATCTCTCACTAAAATAAAAATGATTGTGGAGTACTTTTGTGATTGTTCTTGTAAGTGACCAATTATTTTAGTGAAAGTTTTAGTCTGTGTAACAAATAACTGAAACAAAGAAAAAAAATATTTACAGCTATTTTTCATTTTGAGTAGGCCTACACAGATTCAGATCTGGTGATGTATTGCCTATGAGTTTATATCATATTTCTGTTTTGGTTTCTAAGGTTTAAAGAAAAACTACAGCAAATTTTCCAAGTTCAATGTATTTAAGAGGACTTAATTTACTCCCTGGTGTCAATGGTTTTGGTTCTGTTTAGGTTTTATCTTTGAGTTTTCATTGGGTTTATTTCCATTTTGTGTTATTCCAGTTATTTTTGATTGTACGTATATGAGTTCTTAGGTATTTCTTGGTTGCCCTCTGTTGCCCTCTTGTGTCACTCTCCTTTTCCCTCGCTCCTTTCTAGACTCCTCTGTTCATACCTGCTCCTAATCTGGTGATGAGCCTGGTTGAGGATACCTGGGTGGTTAAAAGCTGGGCTAAAGTCCTAAAATGGATCCCTGGGTTGTTTTGGGGATGCATGAAGAAGTGTAAAATCAAGTTGACTGCATACTCTACCAACCTATTTGCCTGAAAAGTAGACTGCAGGGGGTCCAGCAGGGGATCTGTGATGACCTTCAGATGCTTCGACACAACACTCAAAGGATTTCATGACCACACATGTCAGGGGGACAGGTCTGTTGTAATTTAACCCCATGATGGAGCATATTTTATTTGCAGAGGATTGTTTTTATTGCAGTCCTACTAGAGATGCAAATCTGCCTTTCTTAGGTCTTTGTGAACTAGACATACACATAATCATATCTCTTAGTGAATGAGAGTAGTTCAGGTCATGCAATTTGTTGTATTTTTTAATCTCCTTTCTATTAAATATTTTTGGATTTGAATGAATGTCTTATGTCTTGTTTCTAACTGATTATTTCCTAAACTACTGCCCTATTGGTCCCCTAATCCTTTGCTGTCTTTAGTATAAGCCTTTTGAGGTTTTAGTTGGTAATTTACTTTAACAAAACAATCTATTCTCTCATTTTCTCCTTTTACATCTATTATTTGGTGGATTTTCTTGAAGTAGGAAGCTCAGTGTTTCATACACTGATCATCCACAGTTTTGAGTATTTTTACCTCCCACTTAGTTCAGTAGAAATGGTTTTACTTTAACAAACTTACTTGGTGTTTTAAGAAATTACAAGTACTCAAAAAATAGTAAATTCAAGAGCACTGAAGTTTTTTTCAAAAATTTATTTTAAAACTTGACAGAGGGTTGATCTCAACTAAAAACATAAACTAGAGAGAACTTTATGGTCATTTTGTATTTACAGAGTGTATACAAAACAAATTTACTTTAGTACAGCTTTCAGACAGCAAATTAACAATATCCATTCCATAAAGGGCAGCAGTGATCAAATGTAAACGGTGTGGGACAAAAAAAAGAAAAACAAAACATGGTGCAAAAAACCCATTCATATGGAAGTTCAGAGCATTATTTTATGGTGCAAATATGCAGTATTTTTGGATTGGTGTAATCAGTGTGTTGCAGAGTTTGACATGATTTAGAGTTTTTTTCAGCAGACTGATGGCAGTGGGGAAGAAACTGTTGCAGAATCTGCTGGACCTGTATCGAACGCTGCAAAGCCTGATCTGCCCTGATAGCTAACCTTCCATTCACCTGCCGTCCCCGCCCCACCCTCTAATTATCATTCGTCTTATTTGCCTGTTCCCACTGCTCTATATAAGGCTTAGCACAGCTATTGGGGCCAGATCATTGTTTAATTTTTGTCCTTTTCCTTTTTAATGTCTCTCTCTTCTGTTTCGTTATTTTTAGTTAGTTCAAGGTTAATTTCCCCTTTCCAATTAGATTATTCTCGAGCCAGCATCTTCAGGCGAGTTTATTCACTAGTGTTGGGGTTTTGATTCTATTCAAGTTTTATCTCTGAGTTTTCGTTGGTCTTATTTCCATTCTTGTGTCCTAGTTATTTTTTATTGTATTTTAGTTCTTAGATATTTCTTGTGTGCCCTCTTGTGCCAGTCTCCCTTTCCTTAGCTCCCTTCTTGCCTCTGTTCACACCTGCTCCCAATCTGCTAATTAGCCTTGTCTTATTTTCTCTATCCTATTTATTCTCCTCCTGTTCAGTCACTCTGGGCTCATTTGTCTTTTTTTTTTTGTCCCCTTCTTGTAAGAATTCCTCATTCTTAGTTTTTGCGGATTTATGTTTTAGATTTTTGCTTCTGTTGAACTTTTTGGTTAATTAAATATTCAAGAAACCACTTCAGCTTTTTGTGTCTGCATTTGGGTCCTGTCAAACCTCCTCCCCCACTTAACAACCAACCAGTGATGAGAGCATTACAGCACTCCCTTAATTGCTTCTGATTACCTGATTCTGTTCCCTCTCAACAACCGAGCCTGTCTTCCCCGTCTGATCTGTCTGCCCAAACTATCTTTGGACTCCTGTTGGATTCTGCCTGTCTGCATCTGTGCATTTCTGTCTGAGCTGGTTGATGCTTGGAACTCTGAACCTGCCTTCATGCCCAGTGGATTCCTGGAACCCTGGATCTATCACTTCCTGTGTAGATTGGAAACCCCGATCGGGCTGAGGACTCCTGGATTTCAGAACTGTTCCTGCCTGATCTGTGTCCCTTACCGGGATCAGAACCCTGCCTGCTCACTGGGGTTGCTGCATCGGGGGACACTGATGGGCGGCTTTCCACCGCAGCTCGTTTGGTAGTCCATCAGCTGGATTCTGCCTTCCTCTGAGGGGATGAACTGTTAAACCAGGTAAGTGACTCACTCGAGTAAAAATCTCAGATGATCGTGGTCACTTACCTGTGTTTCTCCCTCCAAAGTGTCAGTAATGGGGTAGAGCTCTGCCCCCATCTTGCAGCCGACGCGGTCCCCGAACCCCAGCTCTGCACTTCTGTCTGTTTTACTGTTAATAAACATTTTAAACTTTCCCACTGCCTGCTTCATCTTGAATACTGGGTCCATCTGTCCTGTGTCTTGACAGCCACAGGGAGAACAGTACATGGTGGGGGTGTGAGGGGTCAATGATGATGTTGTGGGCTCGGAACACGCAGCACTGGGATGAAATGTCTCTATGTCTCATCATCAGCAGGAAGTACAAGCGCTTTTGTGCCCTTTTGACTAGTGAGGTGTTGTTTACAGTCTAAGTGAGGTTGTTTGTGATGTGCATCCCCAGTAATTTGGTTGTGCTTACCACCACTACAGCTGAGCTGTTGATGAACACTGGAGTGTCGTTAGGCCAGTTGTTCCTGAAGTCAACCATGAGCCACTTCATCTTCTCCCCATTCAGGACCACCACCATGTTGTCGGCTGCAAACTTCATGATGTGATTGGTGGTGAACCTGGGGACGCAGTTGTATGTCATTAGAGTGAACAGTAGGGGGCTCAGGACACAGCCCTGAGGGGAGCCGGTGCTTAGGGTGTTGACATCAGAGGTGTTCTGTCCAACCCAGACTGACTGAGGTCTCTTTGTGAGGAAGTCTAGCAGCCAATTGCAGAGGGGTGTATTGAAGCCCCACTGTTTAGGTTTGCCTATCAGACACTGTGGGATGATGGTGTTGAAGGTTGAACTGAAGTCCAGGAACAGCATCCGCGTGTAAGTGTTCTTCTCTTCCAGGTGTGCTAGGCTCAGGTGGAGAGCAGAGGAGATGGCATCCTCAGTGGAGGGGTTTCGTCAGTAGGCAAACTGGAACGGGTCAAATATTGGGAAGACTGCAGACAATGTGTTGTTAAACCAGCCGTTCGAAGCACTTCACAATGATGGGAGTCAGTGCGATAGGCCAGTAGTCATTGAATGAAGTGACCTGAGGTTTCTTTGGGACTGGAATGATGGTGGCAGACGTAGAGCATGCTGGCACTATGGATTGGTCCAGCAAGGTGTTAAAAATGTCTGTTCTCAGTACGAATCCCTCTTTTCTGTGAAAGCCCTAAACGTTTGCTAACAGTAGTGAACACAGAGCATGTGAAGACCAGGGAAGTCAGCAAACAAGTCAGAAACGAAGCAATAGAAATGATGATTGCTAAGTAGGTTATAAGACAACATCACAAAGAGCAATGTACAGTCTTCCACTGAAATAAAGAGTATAGTAAACCTAGACATGGTCTTCCAAAAAAAGGGTGGTAATGACAGCTTCAGAGTAACAACCAACAGTGATGGGAGTAACTGCGTTGAAAGTACTAAC
>NW_015151171.1:406864-409653 GCF_000732505.1 Cyprinodon variegatus
GTGGGTGTTTCCGCTGGTGGGTGTTAACGTACAGCACACACAGAGAGATGGAGAATGAGGAGAACTCCAGCAGCAAAACAGCTTTTTACAGATGGAAATACCGGTGTTACGTCGAGCTGCGTTTCCCCATCAGATACGGTTTCCCCTGCATCTCCGGACCACGCATGAGACAGGAAACGCGCATGCTCACTAAAGGCGCGTAACAGCTGCCCTGTGATCGCGCCACAGGGGAACTACGGAGAGCATAAACGATCAAATGTTAGCATATATGGAGAAAGGGAGAAATCAGGATGGATAGATGGATGGATGTTGCAGTATCTATAACAATCTAAACACACATGATTTCAGAATTAGACATCCCCAGTTATGAATTTCATACACTGTGTTACCTGTTAAAAAAGTAATGCAGCCCGATGATATTTACACCGCATTAGATACCGTTTCCCCCATGTTAAGCCGGGAGAACGCTATCTGACAGGGGTTTATAGGCCCATCAGATAGCGTTCCCCCTGATGTCATCTAGGTTGAGTTGCAATAAATGCTAAACTCTCTGCAGGTTCTTGTCTTTGTCATTCACTCTATTCAGCTGGTTTTTGAAACACACAGCGAGAAGGTGGGGGCTGGGTGGTGAGGGTTACGGCGGCGAGAAACGCAAAAGTAATGCAATAGTTACTTTTACTAGTAACTAGTTACCTTTATTGTGGAGTAACTCAGTTAGTAACTCAGTTACTTTTTGGGGAAAGTAACTAGTAACTATAACTAATGACTTTTTCAAAGTAACATGCTCAACACTGACAACCAAAGGACCTACGGTAGCTCTGGTAAGGCTGCAGCGGTTCACTAAGAAATAAATACCTAACAAAGAAAAAAAGCCTGAAAGTGAAAGTAAATCAAAAAGGAAAGCCATTGTTTAAAGCTAACCAGAAGAAATCATTTCAAATGTTTCTCACAAAAAGCTGGTCTGCTAAAACAAGACTGCAGCTTTCTTTCTGTTTGGGGGGAGATGCAACGCAGAGTTAATCTGGGAAAGATAGCATCCTGAACACATCCCCACAGTGAACAATGCTTGTGGCAACACCTTTTTATAGGAAAATGTTGTTTTATTTTTGGAGATGCAAATTCATGGCAAGCCTGAAAAACAATCAACCGGATAGAGGCTGGGAAAAAAACAAAAAACAGGATGGGACTGCAACCTGAAACATCTGGTCAGAATGAATTAAATCCAATATTATACATTTACCGTATACAGTTATGTTAAACCCCAACCTTCCTCTAATCAGGAATCTCAGACATGACCTGATAGATTAAATTCTTAGAAGATCTCCATATATTTTAACAAAGCTTTGGATATTTTTTTAGAATAGGGAAAGAGGGAAAAGAATCATACCATAAATATGGAAAGCTGGTATAAACATACAGATGTAGATGCAGTGACAGGTGGTTCATGAGGGTGGGCTAAATACAACAAATGACAAGATGCAGATTTTTTTTTTTTTTTTTTACAAAACCATGTACCATTATCCTTCAACAAAAAGCTTTAGGCCTACTACATAAAAAAATGGAGGTCTGTGGTTCAAGGTGTGTGAATATTTTGCTATGCACTGCATATAAGCTTGTGGTATAAATTGCTTACCTTTGATAAACAAGGACACGTGCACCTCCTGCATATATTCACTGGAACAGATATTGATTTGAGCCTCCACGCCCACTGACAATTAGTGCCAAAGAAAACCCAAGCTGCCATCCTCTAATGAGATGTCTGCGCTTCTAAATCTGTGCTGCTTCACTGTAGCAATTTTCCATTAATCAGGTCTCCTGTAAGCAACGTGAAACCTCTTTAGAGCCTCCCACTAAGATCTCATCATCTATGAAGCAAAGCTGCAATTTAAAACAACATTTTGGGAAGGTAACATTGCACAGGTCCCTGACACTTGCCAGAAGCCTGCCAAAAATTACAAAGAAAATATAACAATAAGCATTACCAAACATGACATGTGGATTTTTACTGTCACATTAACTGATTTGGGGTTAAGTTTAGAAAGAAAAAAAAATGGGTGGACACACAGGTAATAAAGAGAGAGTACAACTATATCAAGTTTCCCTCAGCCTTGTGGTACATTGATAATGACAAATAGAAGTTACTCTCAGCTGCATGTGTGTGTCTTCCCCGGTGTGCATGTGTGTCTGCAGATCCACTCAATTTTGCAGCTGATCAGGCAGAAATTGAAAATTTTCATGGGTCGAGGGCACAGCAGAGAGAGAAAATGGGAAGTAGGGCAGAGATGAAGAGAAAAGAAGATGGAGGGGGAAATTGGAATGGGATAAAGAAAAAAGCAAGAGGAGACAGAAGAAAGTCATGTTATTTAGCCAATTTCCGTCTCTGCCGTCTCTGGATCGTTCATAGAGGGAACGTGTAATAGCATGATAAAGGGGACACTGGGTACAAAAGACTATGTCTGATTCAGTGGAGAGGCAGCTAATTACCTAAGGAGGGGAAGTCCTGTTTGTCTTCCATCTCAGTTTCTAGGTCTGATGCATAGTGCCATTTTACTTAAAAACAAAAAGAAAATGAATTATGTTGTCTTTTTTTGTCTTGTTTAGATTCTCTTTTCTTTATTAAATCCTTGATATACTTACAGTATCTCCTCATTTTAAGTACTTTATTATATCTGGCACACAGTCTGAGATCAGAGCTTTAATTTTCTTTGGAAGAGGATAAATAATCATCCAAATATATATATATATATATATATATATATATATATATATATATATATATATATATATAT
>NW_015151171.1:410068-415619 GCF_000732505.1 Cyprinodon variegatus
ACAGTCATGTGTGTCCTGAAGCCTGTGTATTAGGTTCACAAGTGAGAAACAAACTTTTTTTTCTCCCTCACCTTGCCTTTCTCCATCTCTCAGCTAATGTGTGCTCAAAATGCTCTGTTTCAAAATCATGCCATTTATGACATCATTTGGATAACCAAAAAAAAACAAAAAAAAACATTCCTCACCCATCTGAGCGTGCCCTCTAGCAGGCACTATCTCTCTGCTCACCGACACCGAGTATCGAAATAGGCACGGCCAAGCAAAGGCTAAGCAGAGCAGCTGCTCCGTTAATGGCTATATCAACGAGACAAAAGTCTTTTTTACTCCCTTCATCTGATCCTCCATATTCAGTGGATAGATTTGACTTTGTATGGAAATCTAACTTCTGGAGGTTTTGCCTCAGTGTGCTGAGCATTTCAAAAGGGATTGCTTTACCAACAGCGGTGCGAACAAAGCAGGTGTGAGCTCAGAATAAGCCTGCCTTTATTTACCATGGATAGAGGAACGTAAATTATCGTTTTTCCTAAAATAAATGAAATGCACAGAGAGGTTAATCTGGTGAAACTGCTCCTGTTTTGTTGTCACTTATAAGCAAAGGTTTCAAAATTATTAATGTTTATTACATGAATAGAAGTATAAATCCTACAGTTTAAAACATTTTTGTAGAATCTAGAGTATCAACTTAAGCTTTTTACTCAAGTAAAAGTGTAAAAGTACCATTTTTAAAACTTCTTAAAGTATAAAACTGAAAGTAATGCAGGAAAAAATGTTAAGGACAGATGCTATACACACTACACTATTAATGAAATTTTTTTCGACAATTTTTCGATTCGATAACTTGTATTTCCAGTAGCAGGGAAAAAAAATTGCACATACAAGAAAATAGAGGATGTTTAGGCACAGTATATACAATAGAAAAATAAAATCAATTAAATAAGATGTAGGAAGATGTATTGGGGGATGAGGATAGACAAATAAATACAGAGGGCTATAGCAAAACAATGACTTAAATTAACAGTTATGTAATGTATTGCACTTGGATGGTTGAGGAAAGAGAGTGTCCAGATTATAAAAACCACAGTGAGTATCTACAACACCTCTGCTTATAAGCTGCCCAGAGTGGTCTGTAGCAGCCCATTTATTAAGCTCCCACCTTCATCTTCTGTATTATTCTGCGCTCCTAGCTGCCATCTTTAGAAACTCTGACTGGTTGTCATGGTTTAGGGCGTGGTCTCGGGAGGGCAAGGCATGGGAAGCCAGAACAGCTTGTTTTAAAGAGGGCTGAATAAGGAGTTATTGGTGCATGTCTGCCTAATCTGACAAGAATCTTCCTGCCCAAACGTCAGAAAACGTGCTCTGGAGGGCTCATGGTTCATATTTTATATATATATTTTCTTTCAAATCTAACATAATATGAGATATTTAAAATTTAAATAATTGAATAAAAAAAAAATCAGTGAATTTAAAATTCATACCTGTCTGAACCTTAAGGTGTAGGTGTTTACGTTTTAATTTCAGTTTTAAAATATATCAAGGTCTGTTTTTTAAAAACATTCTTTATTTTGACAAGACACAAAAAAGTTACAATTATTTCATAACAGACTGAGATATGATAACAGCCTAAAGTTTATTCCTTAGTATATTATAGCCTCTCGCCCGTAGACAGCTGGAGATAGGCACCAGCACCCCTTGGGACCCCAGAAGGGATCAAGCAGGATGGAAATGAATGTTATAGCTAATACTGTATGTATTATATAAATAGAACAAAGAGAAATCCCTGTGTGATTACAGGTTATGACCTACAATATGCTAGTGCCAGTCAAAACCAAAGTTAAAGTTATTTTATTTTGGTATCGTTTCACCAAGAGGTTCATTGCTGGTTCATTCCAGGCTTATTGTTAAAAATATTTGTCTTCTGGCTTTTATTGAGGTTTCTAGGATCTCAGACCAAGCAGCACAATACTTAATAGGACCATCTACACTGTTTTTTTTTTTTTAACTTCAGGTCTTTTTTTCAGTTGGTGTTGAACAGAACATTTGCACAACCTGAAGTCCACCACTATTTTCACAATGTTCAAAGACTTAGTGCTACCTTTGTGCCAAACAGCCATCTGGTTGTCCTCCATCCCACATAGAGGCTCATCATCATTGCGAGTCAGACTCAATTACTGTCTTCTTATAGCAAGTTGGAAGAGCCTGACAGAGGCAAAAGACAGCAGCAGTAGCAGAGCACTCAGAGCTTCTCTCTAAAGTCCCATATATGTAACCAAAGACAATTAAGGGAGATGAAAGTGAGAAAGCATTACATTTTAAACCACCTCAGAGGGGAACAAAACATTCATTTAATTTAGATATGTAAATTGGTTGTTTTAAACATGGTTTTCTAACTTAAAAACGATCATTTCAGAATTATACTGACAACACAAGAAGGTCAAACTAAATGTTATTGTGCATTACCCTTTTGATCAGTCACTGTTGTGCTTTATTCGATAGTAGTTGAAGAAACGACAGGAATAATGTCTCTAAATGACAAGAATAATGATGCTTAACATAGAGAGGTCTCTAGTCTATCCCAGTGCAGAGAGACAGTACTTACACCATTATCTTATTAAAAATTGACTCACCAAGCATGCAGCCATTGTTTAAATGTTTACTCACTAACTGTTTGCAAACATTTGTTTAATGCAAAAGAAGAAATAGGTGAACTGGAAAACTAAGAGACACTAGAGCCTTTTATTACATTGTTCAGTTTTGTTCACTGGCTTTCAGCTGATCTTAACTGCCAAGAGGACTCATAATACTGGTAAACAAGTTGATGGAGCTGTCATGTTTGGTTTTCAGTTGGACACATGTGCAGGTGGATAAGGCAGGACAAGTTTATTTATATAGCACATTTCAGTAACAAGGCAATTCAAACTGCTGTACATGAACAGAACATAAGAAAAGGAAACGGAAAATTACCCTTGAGTGGCATAATAGAGGCAGGTAAAGAACAGTTGGACAACAACCTAAATATAATGATGTCAACATTTGTCAACAGTACAAATTCCAAAGCAAATTTAACAAATAAGATAAGATACACTTTATTGATCTCACAGTGGAGAAATTTACTTGTCACATTGACTCAATAGTCAAAAGAAGGTGCCAAAAGGAGGAAAAGGTGCATGGAGTATATACAGTATATATAGTGTGTCTACACTATCTGTTAGCAGCAGGTAGGAATGACCTGCAGTAGAGCTCCTTTTTACAGCAGGCTATATAAGATTTTTACTAAAGGAGCTACAGGGGGTGAGAGGTGTTGTCCATGATGGATGTCAAAAAGTGCCTGAGCAGCCAGGTGATTGGGTAACGGTACACAGAAAGCATAATCGTGGATTTATGCCAACTAGTCACCACCAACCCATCCACGTTTCTAACCAATTCTCCCCGCTGAGTGATGCTACCATTGAGAAGCCCACTCTGGTGATTGGCAACTCCATAGTCAGAAAAGTGGCATTAGAGACACCAGGGACCATATTCAAATGTTTGCCAGGGGCCTGAGTGGGCAAAATAAAATCCTACCTGAAACTGCTGGCTAAGGATAAGGTTAACTATGATAGCAGGGGTTGACATTAAGGATTTTTACCACTTGCCCAAAGGGCAAGTAACTTTCTCATTTCATTTGCCCAGAAACAATTTTTACTTGCCCAGAATAATGTTTGATAAATGTAGTTCCTAATATTCATTTTTGTATATATATCAATGAAACATGTTTGTTTTTTAAATGTTTTTTGTAATTCAGTATTTTTTAAGTTTACAGGTTCCTGGTGTGTATATGCATGCGTCAGATAATGAACTCAAGCCTACATTACCGTGTTAACATGCTTTTCAACCCTTCCTGCACATTTTTTTCAAACTAAACTTTGCAGTTTTCCCTGACAAAATAAATGCAGCCGTTTGTCGTTTTGGTAACTACATCAAAATTATCGCTAGGTGGACAAAAATCACGCCATCTGGCTGAAAATCACCCAGCTTTTTCAAATCACGCGCCTTTTTCAAATCACGCGAGAATGTGTACAAAACAAAAAAATTTGGCGCCTGCAACGCTTCTGTGTCGTTTTCATCGAATGGCGGTGATTTTAATGTAAGTTTGAGTGATAAATATTTTTTTTTTGCGATCATTGCACTTGCCCGGCAGGCAAATGCAATGAAATTTGTACTCTCCCAACAATAAAAACTAACGGGAGATCGGGCGATGGTTAACTATTATCTCTTCAATAAGAGACTTCAGCTGTTAACATCGAGCCCTGGATTGGTTTATCTCTGGAAATTGGGGCAGCATCTAAGGTAGCCGTAGAATTCCGGTCGAATTTTCAGAGTTAGCAAAATCATTGTCTTCATCTAAGCCTTCCACTTGTATGTTAGATCCAGTTCCAACCAGCTTTTTAAAGAAGTATTCCCTTTGATCTTCTCCTCCATTTTAGATGTAATTAATCTCTCCCGGTTACAGGTATATCTACCAAAGGCTTTTAAGGTTGGTGTAATTCAACCTTTACTTAAGAAACCTTCAATTATAGACCTATATCCAATCTTCCTTTCTTATATAAAATTCTTGAGAAAGTAGTTGCCAAACAAGTGTGCGATCACTTACACCATAATGAACTTTTTGAAGCATTTAAATCTGGTTTTAGAGCTCATCATATCACTGAAACAGCTCTGGTGAAAGTCACTAATGATATTCTCATGGCCTCAGATAATGGACTTGTATCTGTACTTGTCCTGTCCTGGATGTCAGTGCTGCATTTGATACAGTTCATCATAATATTCTTTTAGAAAGATTTGAATACTTTGTCAGAATTAAAGGCATGGCATTAGACTGGTTTCAATCGTAACTATGTCATTCACGGTATTATTGATAAATCCTCCATATGTCCCAGGGATAGCAGTGGAGTACCACAGAGATCAGTGCTTGGACAAATTCTCTTTACTAAATATATTTTCCCAATCGGTAGAGTTATTAGACACAATGGGATTAATTTCCACTGTTATGCTAATTATACTCAGCTATACTTGTCTATAAATCCAGTTGAAGCTAACCCATTACAAAGATTACAGGCATGTCTTAAAAACCTGGATGACTGTTAACCTTCTGCTTCTGAAAGCAGACAAAACAGAATTTTATAGTCTTTGGACCAGAATATTTGAAAAAGAAGCAGATTAGTCAGTCACTTGATTTTGATGGGATTAAATTAAACTCGATAATAAAGTAAAACATTTGGTGTTAGTTTTGATCAGGACCTGTCATTTAAATCCCATATCAAAAAGTTGTCTAGAATTTCCATGTTTCATGTTTCCATGTTTCCATGTTCCATGTTTCCATGTTTCTGAATATTGCAAAAATTAAAAATATCCTGTCCAGGGGTGATGCTGAGAAACTAGTCCATGCATTTGTTACTTCCTATTGTAATTCTTTACCATCAGGAAGTCCAAAAACTGTAGTTAAAAGCCTTCAGCTGATGCAAAATGCTGCAGCCAGAGTTCTGATGAAAATAAAAAAGAGATCATATGTCTC
>NW_015151171.1:416055-418526 GCF_000732505.1 Cyprinodon variegatus
TCGTCTGTTCCTGTTTGGCTGTGACACCAACCTGGAGAAAAATATCGGCTGTGCTGCTGCTATCAACACCTTTGTTTATGGTTGTTGGAGATTGGCCTGTTTTTTAGTGTAGTCCTGTTTCTTCTCAGTGTGACTGGCTGGATGTGCTTCATCCTCTGACATGGGAGCTGGCTCGGAGCTTGTCTGCCTCGCTGTGTGTTTCCTGGATGGGGCCGCCCTTTATGTGTCTGCTTCTTTCTCCTTGAACCCCAGTCGGCCTCGGCAGATGGTCGCTCACACTGAGCCTGTTTCTGCTGGAGGTTTCTTCATGTTAAAAGGGAGTTTTGTGAGGCTGTTTTTGAGGTTTTGTGAGTGTGAGGGATTGCCTTCAAGTCAGTGAGTTAATGCAATCAACTGGTTTTCCTTAGATAGAAAACTTTGAATCAATTTGACTGGATGATCTGGTTGAACTGGAAAGTGCCTTGAGATGACAGGTGTTGTGAATTGGTGCTATATAAATAAACTGAATTGAATTGATTTAAAGCAGTAAGGCTGAAAGTATTTACCTGACATTTTCAACAAATATGTTGTTGCAAAAACACAGTGAGAACATCCATTTACTCATTATCATGTTCATTGTAATAAAGGTTTTCTATTTTGAAAAATAGAAAGAAAAACATTTCTATCATTGAGGCAGTTTAAAATTTTTTCTTCCACCTTCCATGTTTCATTAAACCAGTTTAAGAAAGCTTGTATAGAGAAATCAGAGCTTACGCTTGCTGCTTCTGTACATTTACAGTTCGCTTTGATTGGGAATAGATAGGGCTGTCTGATGATGCCTGATGAGATGCTTCATAGTTACAGCTAAAATAACAACCTACTAATTCACACAAGCACATGCTGATTTTCGCAAAGGAAGCTGGTAGACTTAATTACTGATTCTGCTGTTCATAGTATAAAAAGTGTAGGAAATAGATACTAAAAAAGTCAATATCCAGGTGGTGTGTCTTAGATAAACTGACAATAACTTCTGTTTTTGCATGTTTTCCTGCTCCCTGTGAATATTCCCTGGAATTTAACAAAAAGCCCAGATTTAATAGGACTTTGATGCTGTGACAGCATTCTTTCAATGTTTTATTTACAGTGCCTGTGTCTGGGTGCCACGTTGGCAGCTGCATGTTGGCAGCCGAGTCTCTGCCAACATGCAGCCTGTGATCATCCTTCTTATGCAGAGAGAGGACAAGAGGAACATCGCTCCCCACCCTGCCCTCCATTAAATCCCATAAAAAAGGGAAAGTGAAGCATGAAGAAAGAATAGCTTGGATTACAGTTTCTGTGAGACTCTTTATTTTCCATGTGCTGAATGTTTTTCATCTCTTGAGTGATGATGATATATTTGTGATATACCCAATGTCAAGAGTCATTGTCTTTGTCCACATTATCCTGGCAAATGTAATTGTTTCCTGTACAATGATAATGTGTCTTATTTTTTCTGAAAGCATACAAAAAAAATGTTTTGCCTCTATTAACCTGCAAATGATTAGAAACTGATTTTCAGACCTTTGGCTGGAACAATGTTCAGATTGTTGTAATTTTATTTCCAACATCAAAACCAAAGTAATTTCCCATTTCAGCATGTTTAATGCTCCATTTAATGTGCACTGAAACAGAAGAAGTCTGGTTTATCGATTTTCTTTTATTCAGATTTATTTTCCTTTAGGTTGGATAACATCGCAAATTTGTCAGACTATTATCTAATTGCAATAACATTTTTCAAAATGTTTTTCAATCCTCTGTATTTTCCTCTATTTTCTATTACATTGTATTAAAAGAGGAAGATATTGAAATTGTGACATGGACTCATTTAGAATCTATTTGCATATCCCCGGAAACATCTTCAAACTTGGAAACAAAATCCAGTGGATTGTTTTTTTTTTTTTTTTACTTTTTTGGAATGAATATGACCTGGATGACTGAGAATCTTCACCAGCATAGTGCCAAGACTATTAAGTATTTATATTTTGACAAAAGATTTTTTGATAAATTTGATATAAAAGGAAAAGAAGGTGCATTCTTCCCTTATGTTTTCTTACATCAGTATTATTTATTATATTGATAAACAGTTAATAATTTATATTTGGTCAGTATAGGTCTCAGTAGAGATTCTGTCTTTTAATTATTCTTTCAATTAAATAGTTTTTAATCCAACCTAATTATTGTGTGTTTAATTATGCAGTTTATTTAGTACTTTAGACATCAGTTAGACATCAGTCAGTATAATCCACCTTAGGGCTGAAAAATGAATTGAGTAACTTGGGTGAAATTCATAGCCCAACCCTTTTAGTTAATGCTGTAAGCCACATTAGTGGGTCTAAACCATCTGGGATCAATAACCAATCATCACCCCTTTTTGACAAGCTGCAACCAAAATTAAAGGTTGCTATATAATATTTGTTAATTCATAAAATAACAGCAGTTTTCATCGAAGAAAC
>NW_015151171.1:418834-419926 GCF_000732505.1 Cyprinodon variegatus
TGTGTTTGACACTGTTTATCACTTGATTTTATTAAAGCGTCTGGAAAGCTGGGTTGGCCTTTCTGGTACAGCTTACCTGCCTTATAGAAGTAATCATCCCAGATTATTCTCGAGCCAGTGGTGCAAGTTTTCCAACGTTACCTTAGTGTTTCTGATTACCCGATCCTGACCTGTTCTGTCTTTCAACCAATGACCCTCCTGTTCCCGTCTGATTTGTTTGCCTGACCTGTCTTTGGACTCCTGCTGGATTATGCTTTTTTAATGAACTTGGACCTTCTTCCTGTCACCGACCTAGATTTCCCTTCAGAACCTCTTTGGACTTCTGAGCTCCTGGTTCCGAATCCTGAACACAGGCTTTGGCTTCACCCTCTGTATTATTGTGTTCCTTTGTATCTGATCTCCCTCTTGTTCTCATTTCCTTGCGTCCTGTTGGCAACTGACCGGCTGGAATAAACCTTGTTCTCTGGGCACAGACTAAGCTATAAAACCTGATTAGTGACTCACTTGTTTATGGTCATCCTCCATCAGATTAACGTGGTGACAAACCTGGGATTTCCTCCTGCAAAGGTTCCTGCCTTAGACTTCCTCGCTGCTACTGCAGATCCACATTTTTTATAATAAACTTTTTTGAATTATCCAACTCTCGATCTGGTCCAGCGGGTCTTTGGCAACATCCCAGTGAAGATGAGTTGTGTTTTCCAAGATTAGAAGAAAACAGCTGATATCATACACAAAGGAATACTTCATCATTTATTTCTATTTATGAAGCTTTAAAAACATGACATAGGAACATCATCTTGCTCTCTGCACTGCTGCAACTTGCTACATTGGCACCTCTTCAGTCACACTTCCTTCTTGAGGTCTGCCTCTCCTTTCTCTGTTTCATTCTCTAAGTTAATATCCACATTCTTGAAGTGCCTTTGTTCAAACATAAAAGGTTGAGCAAATTACTTGCAAAAACTCTTGAGTATTTGCTCAATGCTAGCAATCATTTACCAAATTGTTATTGGGATGCTCACTGCATGAAAAGTGAGATTTTCGTCCCCGTAAACTCCCCCAGATCAGCCTGATTTTCGTCAGTTTCCGACAACT
>NW_015151171.1:420673-424633 GCF_000732505.1 Cyprinodon variegatus
CGTGGCCCTGTACTTCGGCATCGCTTCTAACCGGGACTGCAGCTTAACACAGCGCTATGACAAAAACTAATGGCTGCCAAAACAAGCCGTGTAGGGGCAAAAAATAAACAACTTTAGGGCAAGTAGAAAAAGGTAAATGTTGGGTAAAATATTTTTTTTATTATTATTTTTGCAAAAAAAACTAAAACAAAAAAACCCCAATATATTTGAGTTACAGCTAATGTTAGTTTCAGAGCAATTTTCACCCTTTCTTTAAGTCTAAATGTATCTTTCACTTCAAGTGATGAACCAAAAGGAGCTCTGCATCTATAAAGGAAAAAAAAAGATCCTCAAATAAGTAAAGCCAACAGATACATTCTGAAGCTTGCAGTTGAAAACCCAGATGCACTCATGGGCTTCCCTCCTCCCTGCGTCTACCTGCCATCCAAAGGTCAGCTTGTCATTAAATGCAGTGACAAGATATTTAGACTCCCATCCCAGCTCAACAGCCTGATGATTAAACTCTGGAGTGATACATCAACATCTATTACACATGGTGGGATGATTGGTTGAAAGTTGGGGTGAATAGTTTTTTCTCCTGTTGTGGATGGGTTGCACAGATGGGATTTTAGATCGCTTTTTAACATGTGGGAGGTTCTTTCGCTCTGCTTGATTACCTAAAACAGAAGAAGTATAGTGACATCTGGTGGCTAAAAGAGAACAAGGAGTAATTATATACATATTAGATTAGCTTGGGGATTTTAAATATGTCAAGAATTTATAACTGTATTACCTTGTAAGACTTAAATATGTACCATGTTTGCATGGTAAATATGGGGCAAAAAAGACTCAAATGTTGAAAAAGTTCTTATAACTTAAGATGCCCATGCCCCACTTTTTTTTTTTTTTGTTCTCACCTGAAACAAGAAGGTAGAGCATATCATAGGGAGGAAAATCGTTACCATACTTCAAATGAAAAGGCATTTTCAGAAATGCTTTTTCATTTTAAGAATGTGGCTGCATTGTTTGACTCATAAATGAAATTAGTAATCAATAATCCTGTTTGCATTATAATTTTCTTCTTCAAGACTCCTTCAATCCTTTTACTTAATTAAAATGAAAAAGAAAAAGACATTTGAGATTTATTTTTTTAAATGTACCCCAGCAAATACATACCAAGTACATACCAATGTAAAATTTGAAAATGAAAAAGCATTTCCAGAAATGCTTTTTTTATTTTAATAATGTGGCTGCATTGCTTGACTCATAAATGAAATTAGTAATCAATCATCCTATTTCCATTTGCATTTTCTGGGAGATGACAATAAATTCTCTAGGTATACTTATCAGTATCCTCCTTCTTAACTCTATCTAAGATGCAGAGAGGCTACAGCAATGAAGACATACATGGTTACTTCTACATTTCTTTATTTATACTTTCTTCAAATCTGGCAAAAACATTTAGATTTTTTTTTCACCCAGAATGTACACACACAACTTTTCATAGTCCTCTTTCTTTTCAAAAACAAAAGTGAAATCCTCCGCTGGAGAATATTCATCGTACACATCATCCCATGTCTTTGACACCAAAACACTGTCAGTAAACCTGGGAGACGATGGGCCAGCCTACTGGCAGGAAAGGCGGACTGCAACCCTATTGGCAGTGTATGGTGGCACCATGGTGGCAGCGCAGTGGCACAGTAGTGGCCACTTGGATAGTGGCAGCGGCGCCAGCAGAGACTTTCACCATAGTTGCCGCTGCCACTATGTTGGCAGTCTCTGCTGGCGCCGCTGCCACAGCATAGTTGCCGCTGCCACTATGGTGGCAGTCTCTGCTGGCGCCGCTGCCACAGCATAGTTGCCGCTGCCACTATGGTGGCAGTCTCTGCTGGCGCCGCTGCCACTATGGTGGCAGCATAGTGGCAGTCTCTGCTGCCACTATGTTGCACCATTATCGCAGTGCCACTATGGTTGTCCACTATGGAGGCCACTTATTAGCAGATGAACTACTTCGTTCCATCAAGTAATTGTAACTTTATAAAAGTTTTGATGCAGCTTACATCACAATAACATCACAATATAAAAAAAAAATATATATATATCTACCTAAAGGTACTATAAATGAGTTATCTAACCGAAAAATGTCAACAAATAATAAATACATAAATAAATAAGTTTTTTGCCGAAAAACTGCAAGAAGAATAAATAAAAAAAAATGAAATAAGTTATTTAACGAAATCCGGCCTCTGCAGCCCCTAAAACGGTGTCAGTAAACCTGGGAGTCGCTTGGGCAAGCAGCCTACATAGAAGAAGAGCCCCGGACTGTCATCATAATGGCTGCATAGTGGCCGCTGCCAATATGCTGCCAGCGAGTGGCTGATGGTGGCCGCTGCCGGCAGAGCCTCCCACTTATTGGCAAATAAACTACTTTGTTCCATCAACTAAATGAAAAAATAAGTTAGTGGCTGCGGCCAGTAATACGCCGTACCAGCCAGTACTAAAGCAGTGTCAGGCTGACGAGCCACCGGAACTGTCACAGCGAACCACAGCGAGTCAGAGCGAGCCACCGGAACAACGGTGCCACTGTCACGAATTGAGCTTGGCCCTGCTGGTAACTTCCTGTTTCAAAATTATTATTTTTATGTAAATTTAATGTGTTGCCAATGAAAACGTGAAATATTATCTTAAGTATCAAACATTTTGAGTTCATTGATTGTTGTTTTGAGTGTTAATTTGGGTTTTAAAAAGACAAATGAACGGATTATACCATTATGACTGTGAAGGGTTTTCCCATGCTCTCCGCCACGCGCTTTCCGTTGGATTCCATGGGAGAAGGTATAAAGTTTTGTTTCTGTGTTCAATAAGTGTATTTTAAGCATGATAAGTGACAGTTTGATTATTGTTCTTACAAAATAATATGTTTAGGAGCATTTGAACTTTGTTAAACAGCAAAATAACAGCGGTGTTAGCAGTTATTTAGCTGCTCTTATGCTCCATGAATCTTTGCTAATGAAAATATTATTGTTCATGGTTGAACAGGCGCTGTGGAACACTCACAAGAAAAAGCCTGTTGATTACTATTTTCTATTTGAATGCAGGTATGTGATATTTCATTATTCTTGGTGTGGGATTATTGTGTTTATTTATTTTGTTCTTATTCATGTACTGTTTAAGAGTATTATGACCCTGTTTGGGCTTAGTTATTTATAATCGCTCCAATTATTTCTAGTTTGTAAGGTAGATGTTATTTTACACAAGTTGTGCTCTTTCTGTTGGATTCCATGGGAGAAGGTGCTGTGTAACACTGTGACAAGAAAACGCCTGTTGATTAATTCAATTCAGTTTATTTATATATCGCCAATTTACAACACCTGTCATCTCAAGGCACTTTACAGTTCAACCAGATCATACATTTAAATTGATTCAAAGTTTTCTATCTAAGCAAAACCAGTTGATTGCATTTACTCAAATGCAATCCCTTACACTAAGCATGCTTGTAGCGACAGTGGAGAGGAAAAACTCCTTTTTAACAGGAAGAAACCTCCAGCAGAACCAGGATGGTGTCACAGCCAAACAGGAACAGACCAGATGAAGCTACTATGAGAAAAAGCAGAGAGAGCAGAATGTTAGAGATTGAGCAAACAGATTCTGCAGATTGGGAGAATAGAGACAAAAGCAGAATGATGAAATAGGGGTCCCTATGTCCTCCAGAAGTCTAAGCCTATAGCAGCATAACTATAGAGACAGCTCAGGATAACCTAAGCTTTATCAAAAAGGAAAGTGTTAAGCCTACGCTTAAAAGTAGACAGGGTGTCTGCCTCACGGACCAAACTGGTAATTGGTTCCACAGGAGAGGAGCCTGATAACTAAAAGATCTGCCTCCCATTCTACTGTTAGAAATTCTAGGAACCACTAGTAAACCTGCAGATTAAGAGCGAAGTGCTCTGTTAGGGACATCAGGAACAATCATATCTCTGATAT
>NW_015151171.1:427729-429151 GCF_000732505.1 Cyprinodon variegatus
CAGCAAGAGCAGCAAAAACGGGCCTGGTGCTTCCTTTTTGTTGCTTTTACCAGTTTAGTTTGGACGTGCAGCTCAAGCAGCTTTGCCGCTCTGGCTGCACGGTACAAAAGTGGGGCCGACGCGCATTGGGTGGAGCTACTCCACCCTTTCTTTGCCTGGCTGCTATATTTGCTGTGATCAGTGGGAATAATGTAGTTTTAATATGTTTTTAACTGGGAAAATGCACCTGAAAACGTAATCAGTGCAGTCAGTTCATCCAGATCACCATCCTGCCTTCCAGTATTATTTCTGTCGGATCTGCTCAGACCCCCACATACCGGCGGTGCGCTGTGAGTAGGAATCCCATTCAACAGCAGCCTTAGGCCCAGTGGCCTCCTCGTGGTTCGCCTTGGTGGCTGGAAAGCGGTTTTCATGTATGTAATCCAAACTGCAGGCACCAGAATAATAAAAGCGAACATGTTTCTACATTTTAAGTTAATTTAGGTTAATAAACTGTTTCAGAGGAGTGATCATAGTGATCTGGATCATCAGCGATGTTTCTATCTCCCTGCCAGCTCTCAGATCACCTTCTCTGATTGAACCATTGACTTTGCATGGAAAATAGCTGCTCCTGCTGCGTTTGGGGTGAACGCAGCTTAAGATAGCATTAAAGGCTGCTCTTAAGCTATCGCCTTCAATATCAATATGGATGTTAAAATCTACCACTCGGATGACCCTGTCAGTATCTAATACCAAATCAGAAAGGAACTATGAAAAATCATCTAAAAATTCAGGGTAGGGACCGGGTGAAGGATAAAAAGTTACAAAAAGAAGAGGTTTCTTGCTTTGAAATTTGGATGAGGGAAATTAAGGATTAAATGTTCAAAAGAGTTGTAAGTATTAACTGCTTTGGGAGCAGTGTTTCCCACAGGATTTCAGGAGACTGCGGTTGGAGAGTCTCTGACCTTCAGGAATTTTGCACATTTTTAAGTGTGGTGTATCCCACTTAAAGGGGAATGCCATTTTTTTTTACATTGGGCCCTTGATTTTAGGTTATTACGTCATGTTCTACTCACCCATATGAGTTTTGTGTCATTTGGAGCTGTTCTGAAGATATTCCATTAGGTTATATCCAAGTCACATCTTCCTATGGGCAAACGAGTGGAAGGCACAAACTAAACTGTTCATAATTTATTATTTATGGCACGCCAGCATTTATAACATGTTGGCGAATCACAGTCCCCCAGACATCCGCGGCTCTATTTTTTAGGCTTGTCCCGATCCGATCCACGTATCGGATGGGGACGCCGATATTGGCAATAAAATGCGTATCGGCAAAGCATGTAAAATGCCGATCCAGTTTTTAAAAAAAAAAGACCGGGCCGTATTTTCCAGTTTCGCCGATTGAAACAATCCATTCCACTATTTTGCGCCAGTGTTTCC
>NW_015151171.1:430325-431272 GCF_000732505.1 Cyprinodon variegatus
ATTCGCCAACATGTTATAAATTCTGGCGTGCCGTAAATAATAAATTATGAACAGTGTAGTTTGTGCCTTCCGCTCGTTTGCCCATAGGAAGATGTGACTTGGATATAACCTAATGGAATATCTTCAGAACAGCTCCAAATGACACAACACTCATATTCCCCTTTAAGTGCATTTTCAGGCCACTTTATTTTTTTTTCTCTTTCTTTTTTCCCTTGTGGTCCACTAAGGAGCCTACAAATCATTATCTTAGAGAGGAAAACACAATGGACAAGTTGATTAAGTGACTGTTGCCGTTATTTAAGATAAAACATTTCAAATTCAGTTATTTATTTTAGACCAAATAACATTTTACATTTACATCCTGCTCGCTCGCTTAGGGTAAACATGCTGTGGCTCTGACTGCAGCGCTGAAAGGGAGGGATTCATGTGGAAGCAGGAGAACGGGGTTGTGAAAGGGGAGGCGCCCCATGGCAGCACCTGCAGCTGGAGGACAAGACTAGGAACGAAACGTGCTTTTACCTAAGACTCCCCAAAAGCCACCAGTGACATTAGAATAATCATTAGATTTGTAGCTAGTCGCTTTTTTGAAAAAAGAGTCGCTGGAGGGGTCTGAAAAGTCGCTAAATATAGTGACAAAGTCGCTGAGTTGGAAACACTGCACGGGCGAACCTGGCAGCCGGGGTGGCATTTATGTAAAGTGGGCGGGACGCGCACTCCGAAAAAAATATAACTGGCGCTTGAAGTGGGTCTCGGCAGGGGAGTAGAACCGCCACTGACCATCTATGAGCGTGGCACGCATTCTTCCTGTCGTTTGGTTACAGCGGTAAACATTCTCTAACTATGGTGCTGGGTTATGGGCAGTATGAAAGTACAGCTGTGGAATGATCTGATAAAATGACAGATCTTTTTGTTGTTGTTGTTTTTTCTCTCTGTGTCTATATGAGACT
>NW_015151171.1:432281-433951 GCF_000732505.1 Cyprinodon variegatus
ACTATTGGCTTTGTTCAAAATGTGAATAGTCCCACACATTCTCATCTTCATGCTTCGGATCTTGTGCTGAATGTGGCATAGAATGTGAAGAAATAACAGTATTTCCTCACAACCCTGTCCTCTCTGACCACTTTCTAATAACCTTCAGGATTACTTTAAGAAAAAAAGTTCTCCTCCCCCAACAGAAGGTTTAATTTTAGTAGATCATTATCAGATTGTGCAGTTATACATTTTAAAGAATCTGCTTCACTTTCTCTCTCCTCTGTGTCGCTGAGCAGTGCTGCAGAGTCCAAAAGCTTAGTTTATTCTCCTTCACAGTTTGATGATTTTGTTTATGGGGTTGCTAGTTCTCTGCGTACTGCTGTTGTGCAAAATAATATCCTGCGGATAATGAATAAATTATTAACTAAAACTGGAGTTATAGTTAATTATTTAACCTAGTCAAAATCAGAGGTGAAATCAATTTAGTGTTCTTAGTTGAATAATTGTAGCTTTAATTTGCTTACTTACCAGGGTTTGTGGTTTCACCTCTGGAGGGTTCCTGGACCAGCTGTTAAAATCCAGGTATTCACACCAATCTAGTGACCCAGACTAAGTTATCAGCAGAGCTATTAATTATCAATAAAGAACCTTTTATCTCTGTTTATTCGCACTATTGCCAAAGGGGGTGGATCTGACCTGAGTGATAAATCGTCCGCTGTATGAAACACAGAACCACTACAAGTTGAACAATGATGTCTTTATTCTAATAATTCAGGATTACAGAAAATCTAACATCTATGCAAACACTACCCGCTATTAGAAAAATAAACATGAGGTAGATTAAATGACTACTTTAAAGAAAACAAAAAAAGAATTAAAAAAGAAAGGAATAAAACCTTAAGAGTCCGTTTAACCGGCTTCTGAGATTGTCCAAGATATGCCAGATGTTAATACATTCACTAATGTCCATTAGAATAGCAGTAGGCATGATGATAACAGGGGAATTAATCAACAAAATTAATACATTAGGCTTAAAAATGGTAAATAGTTAAAATTGCATTAAACAACAGCAGCAGAAGTCGATTTAGCAAAACGGCAGCACAGGGCAGGATGTGTGTGTGTGGGGAAGGCATGTAAATGTATGAGAGACCTCCCTCTTCATGTGATGAAAAAGGGGGGGCAGCAGTAAACTGGTCCTCAACCACGTGATCACACGCAAAGACAGGATGGGAAAGAGAAGAAGAAAGAAATATCACTTGCAGCTTTTACAGCACACTAATTTCAACCAATGAACCAGAGCTCTTATAACCAACACAGATTAAAATCAGCATTAATTCAAATCCCTGAAGCTACCTGTCTCTCTCGCCGAGCGCAGCACCTCATTAATGCATCAAAATAAAAGGCAAGTAATATTACTTTGAGATGCCTTCAGTCCGTGAGGACGAGGGGGCACTTGGTACGGCTCCAGCCGCGCGGGTCTTCTCCACCACTGGATCCGCTCTCGGGAAAGTTTCAGTCAGTGTGATGCTACAGCAGAGGGCTTGATGTGCTTTTAGGTCAAGGAAGATTTTTCTTACGGAAACTATCAGCAGAAGGCGTCCCTTTTGCGATAGGCCGTGATGTCCGTAGCGAGGTCCTCAGCAGTCAGCTCCGGAGATTTCTGTTTCCCAGTTAGCACAGCCGCTATG
>NW_015151171.1:434734-435948 GCF_000732505.1 Cyprinodon variegatus
CTTCCATAGTGCATGTCCGATAATGTCCTTAAAACAACCTTAAACGTTCTTTTTTTAAAATATGCTACTCACCGGGTCGTCAGCGCTGTTCAATGACGTTCCAAAAAAGTTTCGTGAAGAAAAACCGTTCCTGTCTTGTTTTATTTAGCACAGCTGATGTTTCTTTCCAGGATGGAGTCACAGCCAAACAGGAACAGACGAGGCAAAGCTACTCAGGAGCCTTTGATTATTGATTAAAGAACCTAATTGCTTATAAATCGATTAATCAGAAAAATAATCCAACAGATTAATTGATTTGCAAAATAATCTTTAATTGAAGTCTTAGCGCATTCTGAAAACTAAATGATAAATAAAAAAATTATCTCCATAAGCAACAGCCATCCCTTGTCCTCGATTGTGGTTAATGTCTTGTATACATGTCATTTGGAAAATATTTAAGAAAATGGAAAACACACCTACATCCCAGCTGACCTCTTAAAGGAAATCTGTGTGTAACCAAAACCCCTCCAAACAGATTAGTGCCCTATGAAAACTGTAAATCTAATTTAACATTTTTCTCCACCATGAGCGACGGTCATCCCTCTTCCTGAATTTCATTTTAACCTGGAGAGACTCAGACAGAGAAAAGCTGAAATTTGAAAATATGAAATTTATTTATACAGGTAACACAATCATATTCTTTAAAATATATCTCTCTAAGGAAAAGTAGCTGATTGCAAGGACTCATTCAATCTGCAATCCCTCGCACTGAGCATGCATGTAGCGACAGTGGAGAAGAAAACTCCCTTTTAACAGGAAGAAACCTTCGGCAGAACCAAGCTTAGTGTCTGTGGCCATCTGCCGAGGGCAACTGGGGTTCAAGTAGACAGAAGCAGACTTAAAATTAAGTTTTTTTTGGCTCTTGGTCCCTGGCAGAACACTTCGATGCTTTGAATCAACGTAAGCTTGGATGAGTAACCTGGAAAGGATTAGAGTAGTCTTCCACCTTCCACCTTCGTCTTCCACATTCCAACTGGCTCTCTGATGAGGTAGAGTACGGTGGTTGATGCTTTGATTAACTCCGCTCTGGCTTTGCACTGCCCACAGGCTGCTGAGAGGAGTATGGTTGCGCCGGCTGCGGTCCACTCTTCTTGCAGTCAAACACAGAGCAACTTTCTGCTCCTTAAATTGTTTCCGTGCACGATGTATTGCATTGCGCAATATTGGCATCAGTC
>NW_015151171.1:436386-438009 GCF_000732505.1 Cyprinodon variegatus
ATCAAAGCAGATTTGTCCATTCTTGAGTTTGATAGCTGTCCCAGCATGCACTTCGGCAGCAGCAGCTTCCAATGAAGCGCTCGCAGAGCTCCGAGTATTAAGTTAAACTACTGTGGCACTGATATCGATACCAGTATCATGCGGGGCCCCGATCCAGCACTAAGATGGTGGTATCCTATCAGCGAGTGTCAATAAATAGGGCACAGATACCATTTGAGAGCTATTGTTACCCATTCCATGTAGGCTATACAAAGTTCTACTGGATTCACTTTGTATTAGTCTTTTTCCTGCTTCACAAAGGTAGGCAGCAGCTTGACAAAGCCATGATGGCGATTATTTTATATCCAAGTAGTATGTAGTTCTTAATATATACACACACACATCAATTTCAAACAGATGGTCTCGATATCGGCCGATACTGCACAGCCAGGTATCGGGTTTCGGTATTGGGGCCAAAAAATGCCATCTGCGCTACACTAGCTAAAAGTTCTCAAATAAATTTGCCTTGCCTAATAGCTAATAGCTCACAGTTCTCTCTGTTAGCATGAGCTAACAAAACGCCTTTCCTGCGCCAAAGTGCCAAAGCTAAATTATGTGTATTATACCTTGAAGCTGTCGGTTTGAGGCCCTTTAAGAGCCACTAAAAGCTGAACTATACCAGACTTGAGTTTAGAGGGAAAGTTAGATCTAATGTCTAATAAGCAGATGATTCACTGAATGATGACTAGACAAGAAATATGAATGCGGGAAGAATCGTTTTGACTTTTAAATTGGGTAAAGAAACAAAATCTCCTATTTTTTAAAGGAAAGGTCCAGTCGTGAATATAATTAAAACCTCTAAAAGAACTTTAAATATGAAATTATTACATACTTTTCAATAAATGATAAAAGTGTTACTATATTAGGTCAAAAATGGCCACTCCCTGAATCAGTGATCGCAACGAAAATTATTATTTTTATTTTTTTTTACCGATTAACGCTAAATTCATTAAATCACTGCGAATGTATTAGTTTTAGGTATAAATAATGATCCGCTGATCATTTCTTGCTGACCGGACTTTTCCTTTAAAGGAGTACTTTTATTTCTTTAAAGAGGAGATTTTAATAAAATATGTAAGAGCTGCATGTCAATATTTCCTTTTTTATTTAAGTTTGCACCTTTTTTAATAGTTTACCACGACATCTTTTTAAAAATCTAACGATATTAAAGCTGATTTAACTCCTGGTGGCCAGTAGGTGGTGCCTTCGCATACTCTTGTTCTGTACTCTTTTCCATTTGACTAATGCTAATGCTAACAAACCCAACGTTTAACCTAACACCAATGCTCTGAAGCGTGACTGATGTTCTCCTTCATTTGGCTTCTTTTTGGGATATTTTCCTCTGAAGTCTGAGAAATATAAAGCAGAGAAGAATCCATTTCTCAGCTCTGTCACGGAGCTTCTAGGATCTGGCAACATCTGAGCTCACCTACCAGCTAGTGGTGCTATTGCTGCAGAATCTTTTTTGTCAGCATTAGAGTAGAAATAAGTACTAATGATTTTTGGACCCATCAAAATAAATGAAAAATTTTTTTTAAAACTTTTTTTTTTTTTTAGCAAATCTAACACTTTTATTCAGGGGGG
>NW_015151171.1:440099-440982 GCF_000732505.1 Cyprinodon variegatus
GAGGAACAGAGAAACACAAGCAAGGCTCATCTTCTTATTCTAAGCGTGCAACTGCACGCTTTGATTTTTGTTGACAACAACTATGCCTCGCTTAACATACGTCACGCACCCCGTTGCTCTTATTGGTTTTAGATCTATCCAATTGATTGCAGAGGCATTTTTTTTCCTGGTTCATTCAAAACACGCCCCATAATCACAGCGTTATGGAGCAGCATCAGACTCATATTCTGACTAGAATTGAGTAGGACTACTTCAGGCTAACTCATAAGCCCACAGCCCAACAAATGTTGAAAGGGCAATATTATTGCCATTACTGTTAATATATGGTAGAAATTTTACACATTCAGTAATAAAATATCACAAGGGATGGTATGGGGGGGATGGTCATTTAAGAAGGGGGATCATAGGGGTAATCATCTCGAGTACTGGCTGTTATATCAGGCACCAATTAAGTTTTAAAAAAAACCTAACAGGCGAGGGGGTGTGCCCATTTCTGGGAAATGTCCAGGTCTTGGTACTCCTTGGTCTCGGTTGGTGTGGTCTTGACTTCAACACTACATTCCAGGGCCCTGTCTCAACATTATCTACCCGCTGCGCACCCCAATGAAGTGTGCACCTTGTGGACGAGTAATAATAATTGAACTTTATTGATCTTACATTGAAGAAATTTACCTCTGCATTTAACCCATCCCCTGGGGGAGCAGTGGGCTGCCATTGTGCAGCACCTGGGGAGCAAGGGTCTTGCTTAGGGAGCCAGAGTGGCAGTCTGTGGGAGTGGGGCTTTAACTCAGAACCTCAGGATTCCAAGCTCTATGCCCTAACCACTTGGTCGCCACTCCCTGCTTAAATGAGAAATTAATTTAAAATAAAACCGGGCGGAGGA
>NW_015151172.1:0-4228 GCF_000732505.1 Cyprinodon variegatus
AAAGTTTAAAAAAAAAAAAAAAAAAGAAAAGCAGGACTGGTGGTCTAGTGGTTAAAGCATTGCGTTTGGGTCTCAGAGGTTTAAGTCCCACAGACTGCTCCCCTGGTGCCGCACAGTGACAACCCACTGTTCCCCAAGGGGATGGGTTGAATGCAGATAGTTAATTTCATTACTGTACTTGTGACTTGTAAAAAATGAAATATGAAGAGGCCAAAAGAGAACAGAAGCAGGAAGTTAACCTGCTGCATCAGGCCATAATCAATGTAAGGGCTTTTGGGCCAACTGTATGTATATTCACAAAATCTTAAAAAATTGCTCCTCAAAAATAACTATCCAGGTCAAAGGGAAATCCAGGTCAGTGTCAGGAAGAAGCAGATCCAGGTTCAGTTCAGAATCCAGCAGGAGCCCAAAGACAAGTCAGGCAAACAGATCAGAACAGGAATAGGCGGGCTCAGAGGCAGACCGGGGCAGGATCAGGCAATCAGAACACAGTCATATACACTAGAGAACTCTTAACAAAGACTCAAGTAATCTGGCACTGATAACTGGTTAGCAGGCTGGTTAAATAGAGGCAAGAGCAGGTGGATCAGCTCAACAGAAACAAGGAACTGGGGAGAGTTAGACACGTAAATAAAATCAATAATTAAGCCATCAGCGCAAAGCTCATGACATATTTTTCAATATTGTTTAGTGTCTGTGTAGTTTTTTGATATAATACTGTTTGATTGTAGCTAATAAAGATATTGTTGTATTTCTAACTTGTGGTCTTTTGAGTTCATTTTACACAGTGAACGATTTATCACTCAGGCTGGATTCACTTTTCTTTCGGTAGCATCTGAATAAACAGAGACACATTTATTTGGTTGGTGATTAATAACGTTGCTGATAGCCATAGTCTATATTACTAAATTGGTGAAAGACAACTGGATTTTTAACAGCCGGATTCAGGAGTCCAAACTTTTATTTAAGAGACTATGAAGCCTTGTCAGTATGCAAATTACAGTTATTATCATTCAACTAATAATAATTCATTTGTTTTTAACTGATAATTAAATTCCAGTTCAAGTTTTTTATTATATTCAGAATCTTCTGGTAAACATACGCAACATCACCATAAATTTCACATAGACACACATGGCTGTCTAAGGGATACTTTGGTTGTCTGTTATCTTCTTTTTCTGTTGTTATGTTCCCTATTTTCTGTTTCTCTCATCTCATACAGATGTGGAAGCAGACTTCTAGGAGTTACTGTATATCTTCTTTTTTGTCTATTTTTGATGTTCTATTTTTTCTCTTTTCATGCACTCTTTCCTGTCACTATTTCATTCTCTCTCTGCTTAGTTCTTATCCCCTCTTATTTTTTCACCTTCCTTTCTGTCACGGTTTTGGTTTTGTTCAAGTTTTATTTTGAGTTTTGATTGGTGTTATTTTGATTCTTGTGTTCCAGGTATTTTTGATTGTATTTGAGTTATTGGATATTCCTGTTTGCCCTCCTGTGTCAGTCTCCTTTTCCTCAGCTGCCTTCACTCTTTTCTGGTTTGTCGTCATTACTTTGTCCCCTTAGAGTTGTGAGTATTCTTGGTTTTGAGCATTTTTGTAGATTAACGTTTTGGTTTCTGCTTCTGTTAAACTTTTGTCATTAAAACCTTTAAGTGTTAGGAATCCAGTTTGTGCGGGTTGTGTTTTCTCCCTCCACCACCAGGTGGGACCTGGTTCTCGTTGGCCCTTTCACACACCTGTGGATGGTTGCCTCATTATCTGAGGACTCTTAAGCTGCTGACTGCCACTACTTCGACGCCAGAGTGTTGCCAGTTTTGGGTACTCTATCCAAGCTGAGTTTTGCTGAGTCAAACTGAGTTCTTTTTTTTCTCCCTGAGTCTTAACCTTGTTGTTTTTGTCTTTGCCTCTCAGCAGGAAGTCATCCTGCAAACTGGATGTTTGGACCTTCTCCCCCTGGAAGGATCGTCTTGAGCTTCATACAGAGCAGGGGATGCAAACAGGATGTTTGGACATTCTCCCCACCCAAAAGGATTGTTTGAGCTTCACACTGAGCAGGGGATTCATCTCCACACTAACCGTTCAAGATCTCAGGAAATCTAAGAGGCAGTCAGCACCTCCACTCCTCTAGGAACCAACTTAACCTGGGTAAACTCTGTCCACCCTCCAACGAGCCAACGAATCTCTGGAACAACCCACACTGACTGGATTCTTGGAAGGACACCTTTTCTGGAAACGTGAGTCTAGTTGCTGTTTCTGGTTTTGCAAATCATAGCTCAAATTTCCCACTGAGCCTGAACTAAACACTGAACTTCCCTTCTCACTTCCAGTGCCGGTTCACCAGCATACAAAGTAACACTGGACCCATCTCAACCTGTTTTCAATAAACCTGTTAAACCTTTCCCTGGTTTCTCTGAGCAGTTTCCTGCATGTGGGTCAGATCGCTGAAAAAGATCATGACATTAAGTTACCACCTCAAGCGTTTGTCTCTGCATTTGGGTCCTGTCAAATCTCCACCTTCACTATGACATTTTCTGTCACTTTTGTATTTGATTTTACTCCTAAAAATATTTCCAATAAAGTTTGATATACAAGTCCCAATCTTTATGGCCACAGTCATAATGGTCTGCTTTTGAAAGAAATCTGTTGGGCCATAATTTAGCTTTGAGACATCTATTATCTATATTCCTGGAGCTAAATGGCCCAAAAGAAAAAAAAATTTTTTAGAAATCCTGTAGAAATCTGTAAATGGAGTTAAATTATAGTGCATTTCCAGTCATACTAACCACTCGAAGCATCTTATACTACAGACACATTTATCCATTCACACTCAAATTAACATATGATACACAGATAATCCAATCCACTTTATTTGTATAGCACATTTAACAACAGAAAGTTTCCAATGTGCTGTACATAACAAATAATAAACAGCAACACAACAATACATGAACACAATATAACAATCAATAAACTAAAAAGGACACAGAGGACCATACAAACTACACTTTGTTAAAAGCCAAAGAGTAAAAGTTGGTCTTAAGACGAGACCTAAAACACTCCACAGTAGAGGCAGTCTATATATGGAGGGGTAAAGTATTCCAAAGTCTGGGGCCAAATACAGAAAAAGGCTCTGTCCCCTCTGGTTTTAAGCCTCGTCTTAGACACTATTAAATGAAGATGGCCCTCAGACCTCAGAGCACGTGCCGGAGAATAAATCTGGAGGAGGTCAGTGATGTATTGAGGAGCCATCCTATTCAGGGCTCTAAACACAAACAATAAAATCTTAAAATTAATTCTAAAACGAACAGGAAGCCAGTGCAAAGACGCAAGAACTGATGTAATGTGTTGATGTTTTCTGGTCCCTGTTATGAGAAGAGCCGCTGTATGCCTGAATAAAGTGCATTGCAGTAGTCCAGACAGCTAGAAATAAAAGAGTGTAAAACCTGCTCAAGGTTAAAAGATAAAAACGGTTTTACCTTAGTTAAAAGACGGAGATGCTAAAAACACGATTTTAAAACGCTATTTATTTGTTTGTACAGTTTAAAATATCTCTGGTGGCACCATAGATAGTAATTTTTTTTACTTTGGAATGAACAAAATGCTTCAGAGATGGAACTTCCAAACACCATCACCTCTGTCTTGCTCTCATTATGCTTCAGAACGTTTTTTGACAGCCAAGCCTTGACATCACCCAGACAGTCAAGAAGGGCTGTCAGGAGGCAGTGGCTGTTTTTAGCAATTGGCAAATAAAGTTGACAGTCATCAGCATAGAAATGGTACGCTATACCATGTTTGATAAAAATCTCTTTGAGAGGAAGGAGGTGAAGTGCAAACTAGTGTTAATTTCGTTAAGGAAAACTAAACGAAATTTTTTTTCGTCAACGCACATTTTTCACCGAACGAAAACTAGACGAAAATGCCCACTAATAAACAATAACTGGGAGAAAATCAGAAATAATTTTCGTGGATTAATAAAGATGAGACGAAAATGCAGTTCGGTAAATAAAGACTGGGCTAAAATCTATGGACATTTTAGTTCACGAACAAAGACGAGACGAAAATTACATATTATTATTTTATGTTTTTTTTCAAATCCTGTCTCCTCCTCCGCCTCCTCCTTGCGCCACACACCCACTTTCAAACCTGGAGCGGGCGGCACAGAGTAGCCTACACAACACAACAAACCTGAAGAGACACCACAAGTTCACCACAAAGACATTACTGTAAG
>NW_015151172.1:8379-12840 GCF_000732505.1 Cyprinodon variegatus
TGTTTATTTTTATAAAAAAGATGAGGGAAAATGTTGAAATGTGAAATAATTTTAGGAAATTTTAAATATTATCTGCTGACAAAAATGTAAAAGGTTAAAATGATGTTCTGACTAAAACTAGACTAAAATGTTGACAGTTTTTGTTGACTAAAACTAAACGAATAAAATTATGTTTTCTTGGACTAAAATAAAGACTAAAATGCTCGACTTATAGTCGACTAAAACTAGACTAAAATGTTGACAGTTTTTGTTGACTAAAACTAAACGAATAAAATTATGTTTTCTTGGACTAAAATAAAGACTAAAATGCTCGACTTATAGTCGACTAAAACTAGACTAAATAAAAATGGGATGATGTCGACTAAATGTGATAAAAACTAACAAGCAATGGTGAAAATGGACTAAAACTGAAACTCAATTTAAAAATGGCTGCTAAAATTAACACTAGTGCAAACAATAAAGATCCAAGGATAGAACCCTGAGGGACTCCACAATGAAGGGGGGCAGTCCCCCAGCCTGACAGAGAAAGACCTCTCTGTCAGGTAGGACCTAAACCATATCAGAGCAGTCCCCCTGACACCAACTCAGTCCCTCAGCCGGTCTAAAAGAACTGTGTGGTCAACTGTGTCAAAAGCAGAAGTGACATCTAAAAGCACTAAAATGGCTGAACTACCAGAATCAGTTGTTAAAAACAAATCATTAAAAACCTTTAACAGTGTTGATTCAGTACTGTGAAGTTTTTTTTGTACCCTGACTGAAAAGGATCCAAAATGCCAGCTTTGTCTAAAAAAGGTTGCACCTGTGCCAAGACACATTTCTCTAAAGTCTTTGAAACAAGCGGCAATTTGGAAATGGTATAATTTTTGGGATCCAAACTAGTTTGTTTTTTTTAATCAGTGGTTAAACAGCCGCTTTTTTACAGAAAGAAGGCACAGTTCTAGAAGACAGACTACTGTTGATTATCTCACAAACAACGGGGCTAATGGTGTCCCAAACGTCCATAAAAAAGCGAGGAGGGACCGGATCAGTGGAACAGGAGGACGGTTTAACTTTAAAACGGTTTCTGTTAAAACAGCTGGAGAGAAAGGCTGAAACTGCGTAAAGACAAATGATCAGCAATTTACCACGGAGGGACCCATAATAAAAGCTGATATATCCGCCCTGATAGTATCCACCTTTTTGATAAAAAATTGAAGGAATTTACTACAAGTTTTGTCTGTCATTTCCAGTGAAGTGGAGGGAATAGGATTAAAAACAGAGTCAATCGTTTTAAAAAGAATGAGAGGCTTGCTGAGATTATTTAAGATTAGATCAGAAAAATACTTATTTCTCTCAACCCTAACCACCCTCTGGTACATTTTCCAGCTTTCTTTAAGAATCTGGTACAAGACCTCCGGACGGTCTTTCTGCCACTTTCGCTCCGCCTTCCGACAGTTGCGCCGGGCTGCGTGCATATTGTCATTGAGCCATGGATCATGCTTTGGCTTGGGACGCATGACTTTACATGGAGCAACAATGTCCAAATCTCAAATAAAAGAGTTCATCGAATGCTCTGTGCCAAATGCAGCAGAAATTAACAGGTTTTGTGCAGTAGCTAAAAACTGTGAGAAAAAGAAGTGGCGGTGTCAGATTTTATGAGCCGACCATGACGCACTACCGGCCTTTTCATGTCAACAGCCATACTAAGATAAAAAATTACTGGATCGTGGTCAGAGAACACTGCATTCTCAACAATTGTTAGAGTGATAATTATAAAATTATTGTGTGGACATATGAAACATTGAAAGAAAGAGGATGTTACATTTCTATGCTGTGAATCAACCAGAAGGGTCATAAACTTTTATGACCTCCAGTCAGAATCACACGGTTGTGTGACTTCCATCCAGCCAGTTGGTCAATTCACACCATCTTGTTACCTGCATCCTCCCAGACAATCATTACTGGCTCTTCTGTTTTAGGCCCGCCTGTTTGATGTTGTAAACTGTTAATAAAAGGCTTTGCTATGAAGGGATCTGTGTGAGAAGGTGCTGGTTTTCCAGCCAGCATCTTCTCTCCACCCGGCAGACGCTGACGTCACAAAACCCTGTCTCTGTGTTGATCATTTCCTTTTAATCTTTTAAACTCACATTTTTCTGGATTAAAACTCAACAACAATAAAATTTAAATTTTTAACGAGAAAGCCATGAGTTAAAACAATGTCCAAAGTGTGCCCATGGACATGTGTGCTGCAAGTGACATGTTCGGCGGCCTAGTGGTTAGGACATAGGGCTTTGAATCCTGAGGTTGTAGTTCGATCCCCCACTCCCACAGACTGCCACACCTGCTCTCTGAGCAAGACCCTTAACCCCACACTGCTCCCCAAGGAGATTGGTTAAATGCAGAGAATTGAATTATAATATATTTTTTATGTTTCTGTCAAATTAAAAGCCTCAATCAGATCTAAAAACTCTCTGGCCATTGGTTTTGACTGGCAGCAGACGTAAATATTAAAATCACCAACAATTAAAAACTTGCCATAGCGTGGCAACATAAAAGCAACAAAGTTAGAAAAATCATCAATAAAATCTTTGTTGTATTTCGGTGGTCTGTAAACAACAGCACACAGTACTGAGGCAGTTTGTCACAGCTAAAACCAGCTTAGTTCAAAAGATGAGAAAGACCACTTAGATATCATTTTGTGATACACATGGTTCCTCAGAACCTCCGCTATACCTCCGCCTCGACCAGTGCTTCTTGGTGTGTTTATAAAAGTACAGTTCAGAGGTAGCAGCTCTCTGAAGGCAGAGGACTCACCTCCGTTGATCCAAGTTTCATTTAAAAACAGTAAATCCAAGCAACGCGACGTAAAGAAGGCCTGAAGAATAAAAGTCTTGTTTACCACCGATCTCATATTTACAAGTGTGCATCTTGTGGTAGCAGTTGTCAAGTTAGTCAGCTGAGCTGCCTGGCTCAGCGGCCTTAAGTTATGCAAGCACACACCACTTGAAATAAAGAGGCTAAAACAATCCCTGTAATCCAAAGGGAGAGAGGTGGCCCACACTGTGTTAGGAGAGTAAGCCAGCAAGGCTTTCAACTTTACCAGTTGGCCTGCTCGCCATCAACGGCCTTGGCGTTTTTTGGCCAGGGGTGCATTTACCTTACACAGGTAGTCAGGTAGATGCGATTATACACCAACAGTGAGTCAATGGTCCTTGTGACAGAGGTTAAAATTAAGAAAATACAAAGAAAAATCAGGAGAGTCAAACGGCGACACAGACACACCGGCGCCAATTTTTACTCCGCAGATATGTAAACAGTTTTGGGACAATTGCCTTTCCCAGTGGCACAATAACATTAAATTGCTTTAATTGCAAGACCACTTCTGTACTTACCTACTAAACCACTGTTGAGGTACAGGGAGATAATTACTTATCACTAAGCTATACTTCAACATTTTAAAGGTTGTTATTATGTGTTGTCCATGACATTCAATATTTTTAAAGCGCAATCAAGTTAAAATGTTACCTTCAGTTTTCACAAAAATACTCTATACATCAACTCGAAAAGTCATCAAATCATTTACCAATGTCTAAGTGCAAAAGTGCAAACACTATAGCAGTAAGAAATGCCAGTATTTTGGGCTCCACCAGTTGCACCAGGTGTTTAGTAAATTGCTGCTCGCCAGTGTGAAGGGGTTGAATAGGGAAGGTGGGTTTAAAGGCAAGTTTAACCCTGGTTGCTTGCTGAATCGTTTGACCCCAGTCTGCATGGGTCAGTGAGCTGCTCCCAGCTACTAATAGCCAATTGTTGGTGGGTTTAAACTGGTTTTTCGTCCAGTAGGAAAGGAGTATATCTGCACAGAAGCTTCATCCAGAAGGCAGCGCTGGGTACACCACTTTCTGTAAAACTGAATGATTGCCAAGGGAGATTTCTCAAAAAAGCCTGAAAGAATCGAAGCACTCCAGGTATGTTTTTGGTGAGGTTATAACATTATAACACAATATAAAGATAAAAAGACACCACCTCTTTAAAATATTTTCATATACTACTTAAAAAAATGTAAATTGTTTTAGGGCATGTTTTTTATCTGGTCTGTTTCGTTACTAAAAAAAACACATTTAACCAATTAGGAACTCTCCTATTATGATAGGTAAAATGTGAAACTTAAATGTACAGCACTTACCTCTGACATTGAGCAGCACTTGTTTCCTGACCAGAATTTTTCCCCAGTTGTTGGAAATGGTGCAGGTGTAGATGTCGGTGTCTTTGTATGTGGGGTTCTTTAGGATCAAACTGAAGTCTCCAAGTTTAAAACTTTCCTTCATCTGTGTTCGGTCTTTGTACCGCCTGTGTTGTTCTTCAATCTTTTTAGAATTGCCCTGATGCATGTGGACAACATGTTTTTTGTTGTTTCTCCATGTTATGGTGACATCTTTAGGCAGACAAACTATGGATTTACAGGGCAGCGTAACAGACTCCAGT
>NW_015151172.1:18683-21866 GCF_000732505.1 Cyprinodon variegatus
CCCCCCCCCCCCCCCCCCCGACACAAAACAATCGCGGATAGAGGAGTGCTTATGATCTTATTTTTAATAAGATCAATCTTATTTATAAAGAATCCCATAAAATCATTGCTGCTAAGAGCATCATTACTGGTTGATGATTTTCTTTATAGTATTTTTCATGTGTATTTAGGACAATTAACAGCAGTATACGGTTCTGATCAAATATTCAGGTCAAAGGCGCAGAGAAAGTTGGAGGAAAAAGGAACAAAGAGAAGAAATCTCTCATGAATCTATATCAATTGTTCTGTCCTCAACAAGAGGTATTCTTTTTATGAGTACGTCGCATAGATAGAGAAAGCATTACAGTGGTGTTAGAAGAGAACTTTATCATACCCGGAAACCAGTTTGCAAGCACAGCCTCAGGAAGTCCTGCTCTAGTGCAGCGTTACCATGGATGCTCCAGTGGGTGTTTAATGAGTTTCATTAATGTGATTAATGAATATGGACCAGGGACTGTGTAGTGGTTTGGTGGCCAAAGTGTCAGCCCCATGATAGAGCTATGTTCCATAGATAACTTGGTCCAGACCACTACTGAGGGTCTGCCTCTCGCTCTTTCATAATTTGATCATGACACAGCTCCATTGGGGTAAACAAATTTGCTGCCACCTGTTGACCTGTTTAATCCCAGATCATGTGGGATACAAGAAAAAAAAAATCTAAATAAGATTATGAATCAGACGGGGAAACTTTCAGGGTTCAGTTTCAGGTACTAGCAGCTGCCAGCAGCTAGTCGCCAGATGAAATCGCTAAATCTATTAATACTATAGCTAGCAAGAGGCTAGAGTAAGAGCATGCAGCATTACATGTAAGTGATCTATATATTTCAATAATGTTGCAGAGTCCGATTCTCCTCTAGTGAGTTATAGTTTAGCGCTTAAATTAGATTAAAAACTCTTTCTATTCACTTCCAGCCACTACGAACGGCAGTAGGAAATCCCCCGTTGAAGGTCTGGAGCTCACAAGGATTGCAGATTATAGTGGGATTATAATCCTGATGAACTGATGAACAGAAGATGATTGGAGGTGGACTTTTTCCTGTACCCGCTCCCAAGAAGGAACGCCTATTGAATGCGCGTTAGAGCGTGCAGGAGCCCATTTCTCCACGTGCACGCTCTGTTTAAAAGTTGCTGTTTGCATCTCTCATAGCTTACTTTACAAAAGAAGGTTTGGAATTTTTCCACTATGTCAGACTCACCACCGGTAAGTGTAAATGGGGACGAACACGTAGGACGGCCTTACGTAAACATATCACCATCGACAGTTAGGAGGACTAGTTATTTAGATGATCCACCTGGAAAAAGAACGTCATCCCCTATATCTTTAATGCCTTATAATAATAAGCTGCGCAACATTAAAACTCTGTTGCTGTTGATTTTTTTTAAAGCTGCGAGTTACTAAAGGGTTATTCTGTGGCATCTGTTCATTTTTAGGAGTCATGATAAAAGCCTCTGGATGGCTTATTTCAATTATTTTTCTTCTGTTTCATCTTTGAAAAAATGTTTTATTTTATGATAAGTTTGAATATTTCCACTTCGTTAATCTTATTTTTTATGGTGCCATCTATTGGACAAGTCAGGTTGGTACGGTAGTTTACATTTTAATTTGAAGAGAGCATTTTTCCATGTTAGTGACATGTTTAGCAGCGCAGCAGACAGATGATGGCAGCGAACGTGTCGGCCATCTTTAGACGCCATTTGCCTTTCATTTTGAGGTTGCATCACCGGTATGTGATTTGCACAACTGTATTTTATATTTGTTAAATACTTGTGTTATTTTGTAGTGACTAGAAATGATTTAAGCTTATGAACCAGAGGGTCAGCAATATGGCGTCTCTGCTGATTACTGTTTATTTTATCTTTAATGTGGTTCCATAATTTAGATTATTTACAGTGCAGTACAACCATTTTATGCTCATATGCATTATGTAAGTGCTTTGTATTTTTCTTGCCTCCATTTCATCCTTTTCTAGTTTTATCCTTTTTAGTGTCATTAAACCTGCTTAGACACATCAACGTCTGCAGAGTCTGAAAGAAAGGTGTGACCATAAGAGCACAATTTTATTTCAAGGAACATGTTGTAATGGGCACACCTTTGTTTTCACGCGCAGAAGCTGCTTTTTATCAGCTGCAGTTACGTCTTAAATGTTGAGTATCCTGCCTCTGGATGGTCAACGCTGGAGTTCATTCAAAGCTATTTTATGAAGATATCATTAAACCTTGTAATTCACATCATAGCAAAGTCATCAAATCCACTGATTGTTTTAAGGTCTAAAATGCTGGAGGTGAAAAATCCTGGTTTCACAAACTCAAGTTCACTCACAGATCAGTCTGGGTATCTATGTCCACATTATGCAGGGCTATGCACAAGACCAGCTGACAGCAATATATCTGACCACTCAATTAAGTCCAGATGGTTACCTGTTTATGGACAATGAATCTGTGCAATGCCGTGCACATTCTTGCGCACGCACATAGAGTATAAAGCCATAAATTTGCTTCTATGTTCAGGCCTCCTCACTGACGCTTCCCTGTAAATACTTTAGTGTGTGGTGAGTGGGTTATCTGTGGTGAAATTGTCTCCCAACTCATGGGCTTCAACTCTGCCTCTCCAGTAAAAACAAATGTCCATGAAATCTGAAATATTCTTTTAATCAAAAGAAACTTATTATGAAATGATAATAGATTAAATATATATAACATGAATCATCTCCAATGGATACTTTTTCAATTGTTTTTCTCTCTCTTCTCTGCAGGGCGTGATGGGCAGGTGCAGACATCCCAAGTTCAAAAAACTCATTTCAGGAAGATGCTCATACAGACCCCCACTCCCCCCACCCCTCCAAAAGAAAAAAATTTTTTTTTAATGATGATGCGCTGGTTACTGATAGGTCCTTTGGATCTATTTCATTCTTTTCATTATAAATACTGTTTTACTAATTATTCAAATATAATAAGGTGATCGCCTTAGTGGGATTGACATAGGATCCCAGTTTTCAACTACTAAATGTTTTTTTCACAACAAACAAAAAAAAAATCCTCTAATTTTTACAAATGAATTTAAGTTTTATGAGTTCTAATTCAAATTTTATAGAAAGCAGTAGTTTTAACCTAATTTAAGTCAAAAATATGTAAAAATTCCTAAATT
>NW_015151172.1:27496-30427 GCF_000732505.1 Cyprinodon variegatus
CCTCCAAACCTTTCATATTAGAACGTTCCACTCGCCAGGGTTGTCCATTATCTCCGATGTTATTTGTCTTAGCTATAGAACCCTTGGCAATGATGATAAGAATGCGAACTGATCTATTTGGCATTCAGTTGGGAAACCAAGAGCATAGACTGGCATTGTATGCTGATGATCTGATCGTTTTTTTTGACAAGTTTGTCCATTAGCATCCCAAACCTAATGCAACAAATAGAGTTGTTTGGTCAGTTTTCTGGCTACAAAATAAATGATTCAAAGTCCTCTATTCTATTTTTGAACAGGGACGAGAGACTGAACCCGGTTATACAAGCCCCCTTTATCAATGCAAGAGAGGGATTTGTGTACCTTGGTGTTAAGATCACCTCAGACATTAAAACAATTGTATCAGCAAACTATGATCCTCTGGTCAGTGAAGTAAACAAGTCATTGAATAATTGAATGACAATGCCCATATCAATGGTTGGCCGAATAAATGTGATTAAAATGAATATATTACCAAAGTTTTTGTATCTTTTTCAGACAATTCCTTTACCTCTTCCAAAACAATTTTTTGATGGTTTAAATGGTATTTTCAGTAGATTTATTTGGAATAATAAAAAACCTAGATTAAGACTTCGCCTGTTGTACCAGCCGTATGAGAGAGGGGGGTTGCAACTTCCTAATCTTATATTCTATCATTGGTCTGCCCAGCTACGTTCAGCTATGTTTTACTTTTCAACTGAAACACCCCCAGCATGGATAAAAATTGAACAATTAATAACAAACCTAAGATTAAATCTGTATTTGTATTCTGCAAGACCGAAACAACTGATTAAAATGACAAAAAATCCCTTTCTGAAAAATACAATTGATGTTTGGTATAGGACCCATCAATATATTGGAGATACCCCTTCCATCTCCTCTTTTTCACCCATCTGGGGGAACAGATATTTTAAGACAGGGACAGCTGATGGAGGTTTCAAAATCTGGGCAAATAAAGGTGTACAAATACTTTGTCTAAAAGCCTTTGTTTGCAATGACAGCTTACAGATGCCTCCTGTATGGAGAAATTAGTCGCATGCATTGCTCAGGTGGGATTTTGGCCCATTCTTCCACACAAACATTTTGAAGGTTTTGTGGGCCTCTTCTATGAACTCTGATCGTTAGTTCTTTCCATAGATTTTCAATTGGATTCCAGTCAGGTGATTGGCTGGGCCATTCTAGCAGCTTTATTTCCTTTCTCTGAAACCAGTGGAGAGCTGCCTTGAGTGTGTTTAGGGGTCATTGTCTTGCTGAAATGTCCAACCAAGTTTTATCTTCATCATCTGGTTAGATAGCAGCAGATTTTTATCCAGAAAGTCTCTGTACAATTTTCCATTCATCCATTGGCTTTCCATGCCTTTATGCACCTCCCTTTCTTCACATGTTCAATACTTTTTCCTTGTGCCATTACACTTTATTACACTTGACTTAATTTATGGACATGTATTGTTTGATTTTTTTTAATGTTTGTGGATTGCATGAATTGTTACCAACATCAGGGGAAAATGTCATTTCAATAGCGCCTCTAAAAATAGATTGACTGAGAAAAACAGTCATGTGTTCGACACTTATTTCACCCATGGATCTATAATTGACCAAGTCATCTGGGTCATGAGACAGTTTTTTAAGTAAAGGATTAAAAACAGTTACCTTAGAGGTCTGGGGTACATATCCCTGTAACAGGGGTGAACTGAATTTAAAGGGTAGAAATCAGAGGAAATTGTCATGAACCAAGGACAGATGGACCCAGTATTCAAGGAGAGACAGTCAGTAGGAAAGTTCAAAAATTTATTAAATAAACAAACAAAACTGTCAGTGACAAAGGGTAGCCGAGACAGGACGTAGAACCAGAACTTGAAGCAGCACTTTAAACTGGTCTCCTCCCTGGAGCCAGGCTTACTGAGATAAAAACTGAACCCCCCCCCCCCAATGAGCCAAAAACCCAGAGGACTCCACGGGGGACGAACAGTGGATGATCAGGAGACGAGACAAACACAAAACCCTCTTTCCACTGGCTGCTAGGATCCAGGACACGAACCAAAGAACAAAACTCACAGACAGGCTGACAGAAAGACAAGTAATGATCTGGCACTGAATGCTCAGGCTGAACTGAACATAAACCAGAGGAAACAGGTGAGAGGAATAAATTATAATTGAGGCAGGGAAGGAAGAGGGCAGGAGAGAGGAATGACTAATTAAGGGACAGCAAACAGGCCAGATCATGACAGAAATACTTCCTAAACAACTTCTTTGGAACTGGATCTTACATACAAGATGAAGACTTAGATGAAGATAATAATTTTGCAAACCCTGAAAGTTCAACTAGGTGAAAAGATCCCTTTGATCTCCTCCTCCATTTAAGATGTGATTAATCTAAATTTTGGGAAATTTGGGTGAATACCTGTGCTATCGGGAACCCTTGCTGGAGCTGCCTATGCTAGGCAGTTGTAGGATCGGCTTGAAATTGTGCATGAATATGGCAGAAGAGGATTTATGACATGCACTCCTATGGGCAAAACCTATGGGCTTTCTCAATGGAGAGTTAGTAGGGTTCTACTCATCCACATGGAGGAGTTGCAGGTGCCCCAAACTGGACTATAGTAGACCTTTGGTTAGATTGTTCAATTAGCTTTTGTATCTTTATATATTCATGCAGCATCCTGTATTTACATGTTTGTGACAGTTCACGACAAAGTGTAGAGAATGGAGAAGAGAATAGAAAGAAAACAAAGGGAATCTCTGAGTTGGTCTGTATGCCGTTATTTTTGCCGACAACAGCTAGGTGAATAAATCATTCCATCTTTAACGGTGAGCAAAACACATAGACAGAAAGTTCTACATATACACTATATTGCCAAAAGTATTTGCTCACCCATCCAAATTATTGGAATCAGG
>NW_015151172.1:31833-32916 GCF_000732505.1 Cyprinodon variegatus
ATATGCATATATGAGAAAAGATAACTGTCACAATCTGTGACCTTATTGTACAGGTCTAATAATAATGATCAATACAACTATATTTTAGTGTACCTCTACACTTCAGCCTGCATTTGATAGCATATTGGACAACATCACATAGATCACTTCCTTTGATAGATATGAGTAAATGTAACCTCACATTTTTGCTAGCTTGTCATGTTATTTTGTTTCTAACATTTTAGAACTTATGAAGCGTAAAGTGTTTACTTATTTGCTGAATTTCCAATTTCTACTGAGGAATTGAGCTTATCCATGCTATCAATGAAAACCGATGCATCATCATGCCTTTCATTCTTGATGCAGTATTTTAAAAACTACATTACCATTTATACCAACGTTAACACATCATACTCCTATATTCAGTTGAAACATTAAAAACTGCTACAACTCAAAGCATCCATGAACATGTTGGATATTGTTCTACTAGAGTTAGGGGTTTTCTCCATGCTAATCTGCTAACAGTGGAAATCCAACTCATGCAAGTTAAAAACCTGCATTTTTATTCTCACTTTTACATGTATGTGTATTTGGTTCTTTTATTCTTTGTTTGTTAATGTTTATGATGGTTATAGTTAGTGCATAAATGTGAATTACAAAAAAAATGTACATCTATTTTTTGTAGTTTTGTGGATTTAAGAGTTTTAATGTACTCAGCCAGTGCTAGACTCCCTAAGAAGAGGGGAATTCCAACCTGTGTGTGTGCATGTTATTGTGCATTTTAATTCCCGTTTTTGCAGGCTTCTGTTATCAATCTGCATTACAGAACAACCAGCAAAAACTATTCCGATCTTTTCTTCAAATGGGCAGACCACTGAAATAAGTCCAGGGTGTCAGTAAAGAGCATAGACAGTATATATTGGTTACAGATATTTACTGAATTAGTAGGGACATATTTTGGGAAGGTTTTTAGAGGAGTGCAGTTTGTTTTGTAATTACTCTGCTAGCCTTCCTGCTCTCCCTGCTGAGTGTATCTGACTCCACCTGTAGGTGGATTACAGATTTCCTGTCTGACAGGAAGCAGCAGGTGAAGCTGGGAAAACC
>NW_015151172.1:35066-38821 GCF_000732505.1 Cyprinodon variegatus
ATATACATATATATATGAGATCCAAGTTTTCTACTCTGTCCATGTATATCTTGTTTAAATTGCCCTGGTTCCCTAGCAACTGATGTGGACCTTGTTATCCCGGGGGACGTCCGAGCCAGTATGGCTCTTGTATTTGCGGTTTCACTCAAGAGGCAGGCCTGAGGTAGGCCACTAAGCACTAAGGACCTTGCCTAAGACTGACTAAGAGTGCAGTCCTAGGAACAGCTAAGATACTGTGTAGAGGACCCGAGTTTGAGGATGACACATACCACCCCATGAGGGGTGAGAAGAGTTTTTTTTTTTTATATATATATCATTTTTTTTTACTTTTCTGTTGTATATTTGAACCTAATTTAATTGCTGTGTTTTTGTTAGTCTTTCCAGGTTGAAATACCCTACTGTAGAAAAAAATTGCAGGAGATACATCTAAATGTAGGACACAGAAATGAACATAATAATTTCAGCAAATTGGATCAGTATGATACTGTTTTGGATGATCTCAATAAATGTATGTAAGCTTTAGTTATTAGGCCCAAAGCACTGTGAAGGCCTATTGTATCTGTAAGGTTTCTTTTTATTTTTATTTTCTCACTAAATTGTCCCCCATGTGAAATAGCCGGTCTATAATGGAATCCAAAATGGCTGCCCCCAAATTACGCCACAGCGCCCCCTAACGTGAGTTGGGGGAAACTGTAAGTCCCAGAGATTTGAAAGTTGGCACACAGGTAGATCTCCTCAAATCATGAAAAAAAGTCTCTTGGAGGTATGCCCTAAAATAAAAAGTGTGATTTTTGGCCATTTTTCATTTGTGATTGTTCTCTTTGAATGAAACAAATCTCTCTGAAAACACTCACAAAACCATAACAGGATCTGTTAGCATTATATGTGTTATAGATAAAACTTACCTGACTGGAGATATTGCCTGAAGTGAAATAAAAGGCCTCCACAAACAAGTAGGATGATGAGAAGAATCAGGACAGCTTTGGCCATTGATGAAAATATCTCTGTTGAGAAACAAACATTTATAAAGTCTCTGTAATGTTGGACCTTAATGGGCCATTTTAGGAATGTTTTTTAATAATATTATTAGCAGGCATATTTGTTACTGTTGTAGCACCCAACTGCCCTTTCATGTGATAAATGGGAACAGAATGTAAACAAAGTTTTGCGGTGCCTTTTGGGTTTGTTAAATCCCAGCAGATACCACGTAGATTTACCTAACTTTAGCTGAAACTTATTCCTCTGATCATTATTGACCAAACACATAAAAGAAATAACTGAAATAATTCCAGACCACCTGCTACCAAAACAGTTTTGTGTATTAAAAAAAAAGAACGTAGAAAAATAGAAATAAATATTCAACCCAAACATTAAGATGTAAAGAGCTGCTAAAGTATTTCTCAAACCAACATATAATAGAGTTCGAACATTTTTCCTCTTTCAACAATTTTTCTTTTCAGTTAAAAGCAGCAACTACATCAACACTTCTTCCAAAACTAGAATCCCAATTTTTGGCACCAACAGTACGCCATATATTTACATTTATTATAAAACCTACGCGTGGGCCCATACTCAAACACTCACACACACTGTTTGGTATGGATTTAATTTTTGTGGTTGTAGGCCTGTGGAAGCTAGGGTGCGTTGCAACAATTGAAGCCGTCTTCTCTCAGTTCTAAAGTTAACATAGACAGTTTTACTCATCTAACAGGTGTAAGCTCTGCCAGCACATGGAAGCTTTGATTATCCCTCCGTTGTTCCTAGTCCACCTGAACCGTGGAGAAACTTCTCAGCAAACTTGAAGATAGTTTCACCAGGTTAACACGGTGCCCCCCCACCCCCACAATTCTCCCTTAGATCAGCCCCGGTTCTCATCCCAGTTTCTTCATCTCCGTGGCGCTTCCACACACTTCACAAGTCATACAGTGGGCACTGGTTGGAAATGGACGGTTTCCTGCGTGATTCCTGTGTGATTCCTGCGTGAATAACTGACCCCTCTCACAGCATCTGCGCGGCTACCGCATGCGACCAGAAGGGGGGGGGGAGGATTCAGCGTGTGTGAGCTGTGATNATGTCACTTGTTTTAGAAAAATGTCACTTGGGGTAAAACTCCCCCTGCAACCCTGATTTGCATTTGTATAGCTCACAGCATTTTCATTTACATGTTAAAGCCTCCCCTAGAATTCCATGGGGGGGAGGCATGGGGGGAACACTGCCTAAGAAAGCCCACATCAATTTCTGACAATTTATGGGAGTTTTTGGCGATGCCTGCAAATTACCGTAAACTGCCGTTAACCTGAACTTCCACGACAATCTACAGTGCCGCATATTGACGAAAATCACACTTTTCATGCAGTGATAGTTTGAGACTTCTCTTAATTATTTCTCTTTTTGGTGCCTTGTGAGTTGTTTTGTTGATCAGGATCTGTCATTTCAATCCCATATCGAACAGGTTTCTAGATTTTCATTTCACCAGGGTGGCTGAATAATGTTGCACATCCAAATTTTCAGTTTTTTATGTTTAAACACTTTAACTTATCCACAAAAATGGTTCCACATCATGAGAGTGTCCTACTTGTTGATTCTTCACAAAAACATTTGAATTTTGAAGCCTGAAATGTGGCCAAATGTCAAAAAGTTAATAGGGGCTGAATAATTTTGCAAGGCACTGTATTGTCCTTATTGCCTCCTTTGTTAGCATGGCTTTCACTTTACTCTGTCTGCTTTTGATACCTGCTTGTGTTAGAAGGGGGGTGCTGCCAGTGGTAAAATGGCCCAGAAGTGAGATTTACCCTAGCCAGTCATGAGCATGAGCATTAACCCAGCATGACAAAATAACATCAACTGAGGTAGTAAATAAGCTATTGTAGTGGACTGCTCTAGGTTTCTTGGTAAAATGCAGCTTTGTCCTCTTCTCTGATTTAAAGGATATACTGGCACCTCTTGGCAATTGTATGTGTTATGATTAATTAAAAGCCCATTTAGGATAGTATCTACTTCAAAAAAGCATCAAATAGATTGAAAAAAACTTTTTAAAAAAACACTCTTTTTTTTCCTTTCAAGCTCATGCCTCAGCCAGACTCTGGGGTTTGTCTACTGCAGAATTTGCAACGTCACCCTGCCACGTTGAAGATGGGCAGTCTGCCTATTTCTCTCTGCTTCACACACACGTATAAACACACACACAAAGTCCCAGATACAGACTTACGTACACATTTTAGAGGTCAAAGTAGCTAATCATTCATAAATATAGAGTTTATATTTTTAAGACTGTACAAAAAGGAAAACATTTTTAAGATTAGTCTCGCTAGCTACTTAATTTTGAAAGCAAATAGACAGATGAGATTAGGGACATAACAAAAGGTCATGATGCCAGTACTTGAGTTAACTTGACGACCGTGTTAAGGACCAAAGCCTCTTTCATAGTTGTGTATTTAACCCCTGTTTCACCTCTGGGCCATTATTTATGCATTTTGTATTACAAATGACAGTAGACATGCAGATCTAATGCTCCTTTGCTCCTTCAGTGTGTGCACACGCTCTTTTCTCTGCTTGCTCCCTGCTTGCTTGCACTTTCTGGTCCTTTTATCTCCTTTTTATCTCTTAACCAAAACTACAGAAAGTTGGATTTAGTTATTAGGCCCGAGCAGCGACAGCGCTGCGAAGGCCTATTGTTTCTGTACCGTTTGTTATGATTCTTCTGATTCTTCTTATTATTTTTCTCCACACAAAAGAAATGGCTTTTTGGAGGCTTT
>NW_015151172.1:40756-44762 GCF_000732505.1 Cyprinodon variegatus
CCATGCTCATTCCTAGGATAATGAAACTTGGCACACATCTGTATGAGCTCTCCACCTACAAAAAGTTTCATTGGAGCCATGGTCTAAACCTCTCATGAAGTCGGCCATTTTGAATCAAACGGCACCCTGATGAAAATAGAATCACTATGTTAAAATATTTCTAAAAAATCAGTTGTTTACCCAAAAGAGCTAGGACTTTTGGAATATATATTAATCGCTATTTGTTTGATGGTAAACACAGCATAGCTCTTCTTAAAAGTCCGTTACTCTGATTTTTTAAAAGTTTGTGTTAACAGGAAATTCTTGTTTTTCAAAAAGTTTTATAGCAATCCTAGCCAAATTTGGAACAGTTATTTATACTTTGATTTTATCAAAGATTGCAAAGTTTGGTGCGAATCTATGCATGTTTGAGCATCTTATGGTGTATTCAACTGCCTCAGTATATGACATTCAACTATAAAGATTTTTCTTTCTTTGAATAATTTAGTAAATCATCTAAAAAAAATTCTAGGATATGCAAGATGTGTTCCTTGACGTTTGTGATTTATTTCGGGATTTTATTGCAAACTATGAATTTTAAATGATTTTTTGGTTTTGAGTAGGGTGTAATACCATTAACCATGGATTTTGGGGTTGCTGTTTCTGCCCTCTTTTGAATATATACTTTTGGGGGTCTGTCTGACAGATGAGATTCATCCCAGATATTATCTTTTATCCCTAGTTTAACCCTTTCCTTACCAAAGCTGTGGTTGTCTCCTGCTGGTCCAGAGGTGAGGCGTGGCGCTTTTTCCGCTGGCTGGGATGGAGCAAGGGGGCAGCGGTCGCTTGGCTCAGGCGGTTGCAATAGGCCGAGCGACGCTGAGCTGCGAGGGCCGTCAATACCGCTCGCGGTTTTAATTTGATTTATTTTCTTTGATTTATTTCTTATTTCGATTTTTTTTTTCCCCGCGTGGACTATTTTAGTTTTCAGCTATTCCACACAAGATGCCTCTCGACAACAGCCTAGAGGAGCAGTTATCATGAAAAATGCTCTTATGGAAAGACTTGGAGTATGGAGAAGAACCACCCGATTCAAAGGTTGCCTACCTTCAGCACGAAGGACTTTGACAAGCTTCTACAGAAAATAGCTGTCATGGAGGTGAAAATCCACCAACTTGAAGTAAACTATGATGTAAACGCCACGTATGGAAATGAAACAACGCTGCCTGTAATTACGAAGGGGGACCACCAGCCCAGCAACATTCCTCTGCTCAATTTAGTTGATGGTCTTAATGTCAAGGTGTCAAGGAAGTTCTGATGTTAAACAAATGGCTGAATGCAACATGCAAACAAACAGCTGTAACGTTCATAGACAACTTTAACATCTTTTGGGAGAGGAGTCACCTGTTCAATAGAGATGGTTTCTCTCTAAATAGGTAAGGTGCAAAGCAGCTGATATCAAACATTTTCTATTCTGTGAACCATGTATCATCAGCTTTGTTCCAAAACAAAGCTCAACCAGTGCCTAAACAAATGATAAGCCCAGTACAGCCCGACCAAGCCAAGATAAAGATGGCCAGAAAGATGACACAGAAAGAGCCTACGTCAGAACTACTGGAGAATTCATCCCAGATCTCAGCAGGACAAAAAGGGGACTCCCCTTTAAATTCCAAAGAGAACCAAAAACCTCCATCCCCACAGACACCAGTCTAGACTGCACCCACCTCCCCCTCTTCTCCACAAAGCCCAAATGTTCCTTTTCTGGAATTTTGAACAAAGGTTTTAAGATCGGCCTACAGGTGACATCCTCTCCACATAGCCATTCTGAAAACTGCAGCTATGTGAAAAAAAAATAGCATATTCAAAAAGCCGCAGAGCCCCAGATCCTCCTCTACATATCATGGAACGTCAGGACCTTCAGATAACTTCTTCGTGATACACACCGGGCCCTGGCAACAAGCTTATCAGACGTAACAGTTTCCACCATCAGCTTGGGCCTTCTACCGGAGATTATGGAATATCTGTGATGATACATGGCAGAAATAAAAAAAACAAAATGGGAACAAACAGGAACAGACACTTAAGAGTCATAAACTGTCAGATGCAGCCTGCTACAGAGACAACATCAACCACTAAATCATATAAACTGGCTTTATTAAACATTAGATCTCTGTCAGGAAAATCCCTTTTAATTAATAACTTTATTATTGACAATAATGTTTTTAACAGAAACATGGTTACATGGACTTAATGAAGCACATATTCTGTTGGAGTCGTCTCCTCCAAACTACAATTTTCTTTGCAAGAGCAGACAGCAAAGGAAAGGTGGAGGAGTGGCAACATTGTTTAATGATTCACTGAAGTGTAAAAAGGTGTTTTGGGGAAAATTTGACTCTTTTGAATATTTAGCTCTCCAGGGAAAGAGCCCGATACGAACTGTGTTTCTAAATGTTTACAGGCCTCCTAAGTCCACATCAAACTTTTTTGTCATGATTGGCTTAAGGTTTCTAACTCACATGCAGAACACACTGAAGGAGGAGAAAAGTTCTAAGGTTTATTTTAATAACACAGAGCAAAGAATAAACAGATCCAGGGGTTTATCTGATCCAGGACTGGTCACGAGTGGGTTCACTGCAGAGGGGGACAGAGGAGTTAGTGGATGTCCAGGTAATTTGTAGGATGAGAGTTTGCAGGTCTGTACCTGTTCAGGAGTTTGAGCTGAGTGGCAGAGGGGGGGAACCAGGAGGGTTCGGAGGCTGTCGGCAGGCTGAGGGCTTGGCAGAGGCAGAGCTTGGTTTGAGTGTTTGCAGATCACAGATTTGAGTTTCCCTTCCAGATTCTTCAGAGAGCGGGCAGGCAGGTCTTTGACAGGAATAATTCTCCAGGGTTCTTCAGAGATCAGACAGGCAGATTACCAACAGAGAAACTCTTCAGGGTTTCTGAATTCAGGCAGGTTCAATCTAGGAAGCAGAAAGGAGAAAACAGATCAGGTTCAGGTTTTCAGGGAGTCAGAGATTCAGACAGGCAGGTGGGCTCAGGCTTGCTAACCATGACTGGCAAACACTCTGGCACTGGAGAGACGTCCTCTGCCTCCTTAAATACAGATCCCCTGATGAGCAGATGAGTGACAGGTGGTAGCAGGTGAGCACAAGCTCTCGGGAAGGGATCCTTGGCGCCCTCTGGTGGGCAAGCCTCTGGATCCCAACAGACAGCAGAAGCCCTCAGAAAGGGATCCTCGGCGCCCTCTGGTGGGCAAACCTCAGGATCCCAACATTTTTAATTATTTTAGTGACCTCTTGTCTCTGATATGCATTGATTATGACACTTTAATTATTGTGGGAGACTTTAACTTTCACGTCGACAACCCTTAAGACAAAAGTGCAAAAGAACTATGTGACCCACTTAGAAACTTTGGTTTAACTCAACATGTTAAACAACCAACACACAAACAGGGACATATTTTAAACCTGATCATCACTAAAGGTCTGAAGATTTCTAAAGTCAATGTTACCGATGTTGCGCTATCTGATCACTTTTCTGTTTCCTTTGAGGGCATCATTCCAAATGAGCAAATAAGTCCAGTGACTCATTTAGCTAAAGGCACTGATCACCACCAACTCGTTCATGTTTCTAACCAGTTTTCCCCACTCAGTGACACACCCACGGAGAAGCCCACTCTGGTGATTGGCAGCTCCATAGTCAGAAACGTGGCAGAGACCCCAGGGACCATAATCAAATGTTTGCCGGGGGCCAGAACGGGCGACATCAAATCCTATCTGAAACTGCTGGTTAAGGATAAGGCTAAATACAGTAACATTGTTATTTACCACTGCATGAAAAGTGAGATTTTCGTCCCCGTAAACTCCCGCAGATCTCCCTGATTTTCGTCAGTTTCCGACAATTTGCAATCCTCGCTCGTCCGCGTTTGTCGTGCCCCAAATTGTCGGAAACTGACGAAAATCAGGGAGATCTGCGGGAGTTTACGGGGACGAAAATCTCACTTTTCATGCAGTGGTAAATAACAATG
>NW_015151172.1:45786-46805 GCF_000732505.1 Cyprinodon variegatus
CTTCCTCGGGGTTGGAGGTAACTGGCAGCATTCCCTCCGAGGCAGGTCCGATGTGAAGACGCCTACTGTGCGTGGCCGAGTACCAAGGCATCGCGTCTAACCGGGACTGCAGCTTACCACAGAGTTTAGTGAGAGCCGGCCTACGAAATGGCGGCGACCGTACAATCCATCCAGAGACACCACCAACGACGCCATCTTCTTCGTCGGACATGAGGCCGACGGTGGCGGACTTCCAGAGTTCCACTTCCTCATCTGCTAGCACACTCTGCCACGCTTTCAGCAGCTGAAAAAAAACAATGGATCAGCGCACTGAAGTATGGACACAACACATCTATCAATGCACCTGAAATATAGTCACCAAATAAAGTCTTAACCTCTTTCTTCTAGCCCGACTCCGAGCAGATTGCTTGGCGGCCTCCGCACGCAACGTGTTGGCTGGCTGCGTATATATGAAGCTCCTGCGTACCGTCTCAAAATACGTCTTACAGGCAGCTGGAAAACAATTAAATGAGAGGGGTATGAATAAAAAATCAAACGCAAGTCATAGTAACAAGGAAGGAGAAAACATTAAAACAAGTCACTTACACACAATGTCATCTTTATCAACATCATGCAAATCTGGACTTGCTGATATGGCTCCGAGCAAATAGGAGGTCTGTGTCATGATGGGTCTTACGTTCTTAGCCCACATGCAGAACACAACGGAGGCTGGGTAAAAGTTTAACACAGTTTATTGAGTTTGCACAAAAACACAAGATCATGAACAGGATCTGGAACTGGTCAGGGCAGGTTCACTAGAGTCTGCAGAGATGATAGTTTGATTAGGGAAACAGGCTGAGGAGTTATGAGTCTTTAGATAATTCAGGACTATACCTAGATGGTATAGTCTCTCTTTGAAAGAGAGGGAACTGTTGGATCCAGAGACTGTTTGTTCAGCAGAGTCCAAGAGCAGCTGCAGCGTCTTGCTTCTGACTTTAAAGGCAGACCTTGATCTGAGTTTCCAGCTCTTAGCCAAGAGC
>NW_015151172.1:48485-50845 GCF_000732505.1 Cyprinodon variegatus
CCTCCCCTAGAATTCCATGGGGGGGAGGCATGGGGGGAACACTGCCTAAGAAAGTCCACGTCAATTTCTGACAATTTACGGGAGTTTTCGGTGAAGCATGCAAATTACCATAAACTGCCGCTAACCTGAAGTTCCACGACAATCTACAGTGCCGCATATTGACAAAAAAAAACACTTTTCATGCAGTGTACGCTGGCGGTAATGACACCCAGTTACACCGATCAGAGGTAACTAAAACTATTGTTGCTTCGGTGTGTACATTTGCCAAAACAATGTCCGACCCCGTAATTTTCTGTGGTACCCTACCTGATCTGAGCAGTGATGACATGGTTAGCCGCATGTCGTCATTCAACCGCTGGTTGTTTAGGTGGTGTCCTGAAAACAACATGGGCTACATTAATTATTTGCAATCCTTTTGGGGAAAGCCTGGTCTGATTCAGAGAGATGGCATCCATCCCACTTTGGATAGTGCAGCTCTCCTTTCTAGGAATCTGCCCAAATTTATTAGTCCTCCAAAACCCTGACAACCCAGGGTGCCTACTAGGAAGCACAGTCGTAGTTTAACACATGTCTCTGCAGCTTCTCTACTGTTACCTACACTTTACTCCATCCAGACAGTGTCAGATCTGAGAAATCTAATAAATTAGCAAATATTCCCAAATGAGTAAATCATGATAATTTAATAAATAAATAAAAAACTTCAATTGGGGAAAAAGTTAAAATGATTAAATGTGGTCTGTTTAACATAAGATGTCTTTCCTCTAAAAGTCTGCTAGTTAATGACTTGATTTGTGATAATCACATTGATTTATGTTGCCTAACAGAAACCTGGCTGCAGCAAGAGGATTTTGTGAGCATAAATGAGGCAACTCCTTTAAGCTATTTAAATTTTCACATCCCCAGAAGTTCTGGGTGAGGACTGGTTTGGCTGCATCATTTAATAAAATATAATATATATAATAAAATCCAAAGGCAGTTAATACTTACAACTCTTTTGAACATTTAACGCTTAATATCCCTCATCCAAATTGCAAAGCAAGAAAACCTCTTCTTTTTGTAACTTTGTATCGTCCACCAGGTCCTTACTCTGAATTTTTAGATGACTTTTCAGAGTTCCTTTCTGATTTGGTATTAAATATTGACAGGGTCATCATAGTGGGAGATTTTAACATCCATGCTGACATTGAAGGCGATAGCTTAAGAGCAGCCTTTATTGCTATCTTAGACACTATTGGCTTTGTTCAAAATGTGAATAGCCCCACACATTCTCATCTTCATACTTTGGAACTTGTGCTGACATATGGATTAGAATGTGAGGATATAACAGTATTTCCTCACAACCCTGTCCTCTCTGACCACTTTTTAATAACCCTCAGGATTACTTTAACAGAGTTCCCCTGAAGAAGGTTCAGGTGTAGCAGATCATTATCAGATAGTGAAGTTATAAATTTTAAAGAATCTTCTTCATTTCTCTCTCCTCTGTGTCGCTGAGCAGTGCTACAAATTGCCAAAGCTTAGTTTATTCCCCTTCACAGGTTGATGATTTTGTTGATGGGGTTGCTATTTATCTGCGTACTGTCTTTGACAACACAGCTCCTTTGTGTTAGGACTCAGTGAGCAGAGCCGAGAAGTTTCTGCCGGCCCCACTCTATCTCTGCTCTTTCCACAGGTGTCGGCAGTTGACTGGTGGGCGGGGCGCGCTCACCTACAGCGTGTTCAGCAGTGCTGAGCCGCACTATAAGACCAGAACTCAGACAGCAGGAGGACGCCAGAGTATTAACCGTTGTTGGTATGCCTCAGTGGCCTCACTCTCCAGACTGACTAAACCCTTTGCTAAGCTCGTGCTCTTTGTGTCTCCCAGGTTCACTCTCATTCTCCCACGCCGGTCCAGTATCACAATCTCCAAAAGGTTTTCAGCAAACCGCCCCATCACCCCTGTGATTGTGCTATCGAACTGTTACCTGGGGCTCCCTTACTGACCAGCAGGCTCTATAATATTTCTTGAACCGAAAGGCAGGCCATGGAGAAATATATTAACGAGTCGTTAGCCGCCGGCCTCATACGCCCCTCGTCTTCTCCCCTAGTGGCAGGGTTCTCATCATTAGCACTCCTCTATCCGTGATACAGTGGGTGCTGGTTGGAAATGGACACTTCACTCACGCTCCCTGTGTTTCACGAATTGTGTGAAAAACATGTGACTACTATAGCCACTAGGTGGCAGTCTGAGTCCATTTCGGCGTCCCATGAGTCAGGATTAGATAGGTCAATGAGCAGACTGGGAGGGGTGTGAGCTGTTGCAAGCTGAGCGGACTACTGTTTCCCAGCTTTGGCACAGAGGGTAGGGTGAATGTAACCTGACA
>NW_015151172.1:51967-71110 GCF_000732505.1 Cyprinodon variegatus
TTATCGCAGAGGTTACGTTCCAAAAAGAACCCGCGATAGGTGAAATCCGTGAAATAGACACCTTTTTTTTTTTTAGTTATCATACAATGAAATACTCCATACAACATTGAAATCAACGAACAAGAAGTTTTTACAGGCCCAAGCATTTGTTTAACAAATAAAAGTACGGTATAAACGTTGTTAACTACTGTACTGTACTGTAAAATAATATAGTTATAAATAAATAAGTAATAATTTTAATCATCAATACGAAAAGAAGAGTTAATATTGCGGGGATCAGCACCGCCCCGCTGTGATGGATTGGAACGGGAGAAAATGAAAAAAGATTATGAAAAAAAATACAAAGTACAGTAGGACAGATAGTGACTGACGTGTACAGTACAGTATTTCACTGCTCTTCTGACGGAGCCGCTGCATCCTGATTGCTCTGTGGCGTTTTTTTCTTCTAAAGCCTGTGGTGCATGTGTGTTTTTGAGAGAAGAACATAGTTATCGGTAGTTGTTGTCGCTCTTTTTTCTTCTGGGCCAAAAGATCCTTATAAACCGACATGCCACCATCGATTATGTTTGACAATAAAGTTTAACAATGCATGATGCAAATCCGTGAAGCAGCGAGTGAACCGCGTTATAGCGAGGGTTCAATGTAATGTAAACTGTGGAGAGTTTCAAATACCTGGGTGTTTACGTCAGTAATAAACTGGACTGGACTCATAACACTGACGCTCTGTATAAAAAGGGCCAGAGCCGCCTCCACCTCCTGAGGCGGCCGAGGGCCTTTGGAGTCTGCAGGCCCCTCCTTAAAATCTTTTATGACTCTGTGGTAGCCTCAGCCTGCCTCAATATCTTACTCTGATAATAACAGGCGTATTGTTATACTATTTTTGTTATTTGTATTATTATTATCATTATTTTTATTATTAACTGTAATGACATAGAAGATTCCTAGATGACTTGCAGAGACATCATTTTCCCTTCTCCTTTTCTCCTGTATTTATGTGAATAACTAATTGCTGTATTTTTATTTGAAGTTTACAGTTAAAATGTTAACAACCAAAAAGTTAAATTAGTCAACACGCCTGGAAATAGAGTAAAATTTGTGTCATTATTGTTCTTTAAAAAAAAAGCACATTGTTTAGATTGGAATTTAAAAAAAAAAAGTTATCAGAAATGAATCCAAAAAAAACCCTTTAATCCAAAAAAAATGTATGTAATATATTACAACAACATATTTATTGGTCATTGTTTTCGTCAAGAGTGAGCACTTTTTTAAGCGGGCTTAAAATAGAATGATCTGTGAATGTAATTGATTAAACTCAATCTGAAAAACAAAAAGGAAACACAAAACTTGTGAAAATACAAAATCTGCAAATGAATTGTCTTGACAAATAAAAACATTTGAAAATAAGAAAACTGTAAAATAAAAGGAAATAAAATATGACTAAAAGGACTTCATATTTTTTTTCTATGATTAGGGACTGAAAGCCAAGGTCATAGCCTACAGTTCCACTGCATTTAGTTTTTGTCCAAGCCTTATTTTTAGGCTTAGTTTACTGCATTTCTTCATATTAGTTATGTTAGATGCTAATCTGGCAAATAAAACCAGTACAGATCTTTGATATAATTTCTAAAACTTTGTAAAGATGTTCCACTATTTTCCCCGACTGCGCTGTGACACTGAATTTTAGGGCTCCCCCACCTGTAAAAACCCACTTTAACCACTGTACATATGTGTGTATATATATATATATATATATATATATATATATACACACATATATATTATGTGTATTATTATATTTCCCTCCCGAAATGTATAAAGTATAAAAAAAGAAAACTAAAAATATCAATGCTGAGTTAACTTATCTTTTCCATTATTAATAGCCATATTTCTCCCCATATTCAGCCACAACTTATTTTAACTTATAGCACAGCTGCAGGTGTGAAACACATAAATGTGCATGTCATGTTATAAACAGAGAATTATATAAACACAAATAATCATCCTTACATCTTTAAGTCCTTTATTCACAATCTACACTCACAGTACAGGAGAAGATTCTGACGATCGGCCAGCTCCTCCAAAAACTGCCACGTCTTCAATCTTTTCAAAAACAAACTTGAAAGGTTCTAAAACCATCTCCCTCTCATGCTCATCAATGGTGAAGTCATCTACTTCACACATTTGTTTGAATAGCTTGACTGCTTCAGCCACATTTTCCTCCCCCATCATCAAAATGTCAGGTAAATCCACCTTGCTGCTGAAGAGACTTTGGTTTTCTTCCAACCAGTGTGCTGCTTTTCTGCAGTCGTGGATCACTTTTTGATCCTGTAGAAAAGAGGAAAGATTATTATTTTCTAAAAATAATCCAGCTACGGAAGCCGGCAGACCAAACCAGCGCATTCAGCTCGGCAACGAACTCATGCTCTTCCTCAACACTGAAGTCCTCAGACATTTTTCTTTCGTTGTTTCTTTCTTTGCACAGGTAAACGGCACATTTCTTCTTCTACGCTTGCATTATTGGAAGAGCAGACGCTGAATGCGCACTTTCATCTGGTTTGGTCTGCCGGCCTCCGTAGCGTCGTGATCGCGCAGGTGCGCGCTTTCAGGAAATCCTATACACTACTGTTTATGCTCTAAAAACATTCTAAATGACTTCATTTCAAGTAAATTATGGACGCTACCCACTCAGGACACTTGGAATACATTGGACGAGCAGTATGGAGGAATATTGACACGTTTTTTGTGGACTTTTATAGACCTTTCTGTCTCGGGCACCATAGACCTCCATTATTTGAATGTCAGCAGACAGCAAGAAGCCTGTTTGCTGTTTGGCTGTGATGCAATCCTGGAGAGAAACATCAGCTGTGCTGCTTCCATCAACACCCTTTTTTATAGATGCTGGAGATCGGCCTGTTTTCCAGTGTGGTCCTATTTCTCTGACCGTGACTGGCTGGATGTGCTCTCTTCGTCCTCTGGCATGGGAGCTGGCTCGGAGCTCGTCTGCCTGGCTTTTTGTTTCTCTGCTTCTGTCTCCTTGAACCCCAGTCGGCCTCAGATGGCTGCTCACACTGAGCCTGGTTCTGCTGGAGGTTTCTTCCTGTTAAAAGGGAGTTTCCCCTCTCCACTGTCGCTACAAGCATGCTTAGTGTGAGGGATTGTATTTGAGTCAATGAGTCAATGCAATGAACTGGTTTTCCTTTGATAGAAAACTTTCAATCAATTTGACTGTATGATCTGGTTGAACTGTAAAGTGCCTTGAGATGACGTGTTGTGAATTTGGCGCTATATAAATAAACTGAATTGAATTGAACTGGTGAATATTCTCAGTCACTCAGGTCATAGTCATTCCAAAAAAGAAAATGAAAAACAATCCACTGGAAAAAGCTTCTTGGATGTAAAGCGAAATGTCTTCAACTTAGAAAAAAAGTTTTTTTTCTTTTTTTGAAAAATTTTGGAAACACAACTGCAAAAATGAATTCAATTCAGTTCAATTAAGTTTATTTATATAGCACCAATTCTCAACAAATGTCATCTAAAGGTACTGTTTAGAGACAATTCACCAAGATCGTGCAGCCAGATTGGGTCAAAGTTTTTTATTGAATGAAAATCAGCTGATTGCATCTACTCATTGACTGAAGCCCCCAAAATGGATTTGTTTTAGTTTCTTTTGTTTACAATAACTGGTTTTAACCGTTTAAAAAATGTTTACTCTTTCGACTGTGCTAACTCCACCCTGAATAGTGTGGTCCTATGTAAGCCCTGATAAGGTGTTAAAACAACACAGGGCATTTTGCTATGTGTTTTTTTCATCCCTTTTGATATTAAAAACCAAAGCTCTCCTGCTTACTATATAGTTAATAGATTTAGACCCCCTAAGCAACTAGTATACGATTATCTTTTGTAGGTTAAAAAGCTTCTTTGGATCAGTACTTCTATGTCCCAGTCCCTAATCTCCCACTGAAAATATATCCTAAATGAGTTAAATAAGTATATCCTAAATTAGTAAAAAACTAATTACAATATACAACACATATTTCAATGGGATTAGTCTAACTGGATCAAAATGCTAGAAAAAGAAAATGAAAAAAAAGCCATTTTAGAAAAAAAATGTCATTTCATAGTATATTTTCCTTATAGTTATATAAATTAATTAATTATTATTAATAATTAATATTAAATTATATTATATTACAATATTTTCATTGTTTTGATACAGGAGACTTTATTCAATAACATTTTGAGAATGGGGGACTACTTTCAATCATAAAAAAATAAATAAAACTTTATTTATATGGCACATCACAAATGAGTCTAATGCCCCCATGAGTTCTAGAAGGACTAGAAAGGTACAATTCCTAGCAGTTTCCTTTTCAGAAACGAATATTTGATAATCAAAAGGGCCAATTTAGACTGTCCATGTAGAATATATGTGCCAATTCAAATTTTTAAATATTATCAAGGGGGATAAGCAGTTGTGTAACATTAGATTCAATTCAATTCAGTTTATTTATATTGCACCAAATTCACAACACATGTCATCTCAAGGCACTTTACAGCTACATAACACCAAAGGATAGACACAGGAAATAATGGCAATGATTTTCTATTTATCCATCCATCCTTCCGCATTTTTATCCTTCCACTTATCCGGGGTCGGGTCGCTGGGTAGCAGCTTCAGTAGGGAGGCCCAGGCATCCTTGTCCCCAGTCACTTGGGTCAGCTCCTCCAGGGGAATCCCAAGGCGCTCCCAGGCCAGCCAAAAAAACATAGTCCCTCCAGCGTATCCTGGGTCTCCCTCCTGGTGGGACGTTTCTGGAACAATTCACCAGGGAGACGTCCAGGAGGCATCCTAATCAGATGCCCAAGCCACCTCAACTGGCTCCTCTCGATGTGGAGGAGCAGCGGCTCTACTATTAGATCTCCCCAAGTGACTGAGCGCCTCACCCTATCTCTAAGGGAGACCCCAGACACACTACAGAGAAAACTGCAAGTGCATGTTTCACAACAGAAACCACACCAATCCGCTTATCGATCTTCCGTTCCATCTCCCCCTCATTCGTGAACAAGACCACAAGATAGTTAAACTCCTCCACTAGGGACAATACATCCTCCCCAACCTGGAGAAGGCACTCTACTCTTTTCCGGCTTAAGACCATGGTCTCGGATTTAGAGGCACTGATCCTCATCCCGGCCGCTTCACACTCCGCTGCAAACCGATCCAGTGAGAGCTGTAGATCACGCCCTGATGAAGCCAATATAACCACATCATCTGCGAATAACAGAGATGCAATCCTAAGGCCACCAAAACAGATCCCCTCAACACCTTAGCTGTGCCTAGAAATTCTGTCCATAAAAGTTATGAACAGAATTGGTGAGAAAGGGCAACATTGGCAGAGTCCAACCCTCACTGGAAACGAGTCCGACTTACTGCAAGCAATGCAGACCAGGCTCTTACACCGGTCAAACTGAGACCTAACAGCCCGTATTGAATGGCCTGATACTCCATACTCCCGAAATACCCCCCACAGGACCCCCAGGCTCTGCTTCCTCAATGGAAGACGTGTTGGTGGGATTAAGGAGGTTTTCAAAGTATTCTGCCTACTGACATACGACGTCCCAACTCGAGGTCAGTAGCACACCACCCCTGCTATAGTGTTTGTACTGCACTGCTTCCCCCCCTGAGACGCCCAATTGTTGACCAGAATCACTTCAAAGCCGTATGGAACTCTTTCTCCATGGCCTGTCCAAACTCTTCCCACACCCGAGTTTTTGCCTCCACGACCAGCCGAGCCACTTGCCGCTTTGACTGCCGGTAAATATCATCTGCTTCTGGAGTCGGACAGGTCAATAAAGCCAGACTCCTTCAGCTTGACAGCTTCCCTCACCACTGGTGTCCACCAGCGTGTTCGAGGGTTGCCGCCACAACATGCACCGACATCCTTGCAGCCACAGCTCCGACTAGCCGCCTCAACAAAAGAGGCACAGAACATGGTCCACTCAGACTCAATGTACCCCACCTCCCTCAGAACGTGTTTAAAGCTCTGCCGGAGATGGGAGTTAAAGTTCCTTCTCACGGGGCACTCTGCCAGATCTTCCCAGCAAACCCTCACAATACGTTTGGGCCTTCCAGGTCTCACAGCATCCTCCCCCACCATCTGAGCCAACACACCACCAGGTAGTGGTCGGTTGAGAGCTCCGCCCCTCTCTTCACCCATGTGACCGCAAATCAGATGAAACAACAACAAAGTCGATCATTGAAGTATGGCCGAGGGTGCCTTGGTGCCAAGAGCACATATGTTACACCCTTATGCTTGAACATGGTGTTCGTTGTGGACAATCCATGACGAGCACAGAAGTCCAACAACCACTCGAGTTCAGGTCAGGTGGAACATTCCTTCCAACCACGCCTCCCCAGGTCTCAATGTCATTGCCCACAGTGTTGAAGTCCCCCGGAAGAACAAGGGAGTCCCAAGGAGGGGCACTCTCCAGTACCCCCCTAAATACTCCAAGGTAACAGGTCCTAGGTGAGGGACCATACAAAGAGCAGCCCAAAGATCTCTTACGACAAGTAAAACAAATGGACGTAGTGTTCCCTCGACCCGGACGCGGGTCAACGGGGCCCCACTCTGGAGCCCTGCCTGGAGGCAGGGCACGCTGGCGAGCACCAGTTGTCCGGGCTTTTACCCCTGGAGCCCGGCCGAGCACATTCCAAAGGTCCCCCTTCCAATAGGCTCCCCACTTGTAGGAGGGGCCAAAGGGGTTGGGTGGAGGTTGAGGGCGAGGACCTTGGCGTTCTGATATTCTATTTAATTAAGTTAAATTTCTCTACTGCTTAAAAAATGCAGTATTTGATAGATTTCAGGTATCATTGATCGACACTGTAACTACAATTGTTCCTAATTTTCCTAATATTAAATTAATATAATTTGTTTTACTGATTTATTTTGCTGATACATTATGAAACCATACATTTATCACATGTACATTTCTATCACTAATATTTAATGAAATTTTTTTTGCATATTATCCACAGATGATCAATAAACCTTGAGCTTGTGGAGAATTTAATTCAATTCAGTTAATTTGTACGGTGCCAATTCACACATTTCATCTAAAGGCACTTTACAGAGACATGTCAAGCAGATCATGCATTCAGATTGGTTAAAAATGTTCTAACTAAAGTCCCTGTCACTCCTTGACGATTTAGACAAGCATATGCCTAACGTACGCTGGCAAAAAACGCAGGCATACATTGATTAAGTTATGGGTACTTTTTGTATAATTTATGAGCACACTGAAGTACGCTAAAGCATGCTGGCACACATTGACATACGGCTAGTGCGTCAAGAAATTTTTTTGCACGTACCTGCCATACGTGGGGCATAAGTCACAAGTCCAATTGAATTGTATTTATTTTTATTTATATATCGCCAATTCACAACACATGTCATCTTAAGGCACTTTACAGTTCACCAGATCATACAGTCAAATTGATTCAAAGTTTTCTATCTAAGAAAAAACAGTTGATTGAATCGACTCATTGACTCGAATTCAATCCTTCACACCAAGCATGCTTTAAGAGACAGTGGAGAGCAAAAACTCCCTTTTAATAGGAAGAATCCTCCAGCAGAACCAGGCTCAGTGTGAGTGGCCATCTGTCGAGGCTGACTGGGGTTCAAGGAGACAGAGGCAGAGATACAAAAAGTAGCTGTAAAAGGTGGCCTGGTCCAGGAAACACACAGCCAGGCAGACAAGATCCAAGTCTACTCCCATGTCAGAGGATGAAGAGAGCACACCCAGCCAGTCACAATCAGAGTACAGGACTACACTGGAAAACAGGCCAATCTCCAGCATCTAATAAAAAAAGTATTGATGGCAGAAGCACAGCTGATATTTCTTTCCAGGATGGTGTCACAGCCAAACAGGAACAGATGAAGCAAAGCTACTTTGAGAAAAAGCAGAGAGAGGATAACGTTAGAGATTAAACTAACAGATTCTGAAGAGTGGGAGAATAGAGATAGAATTAAGCAGAATTATGAAATAGGGGTCCCTATGTCCTCCAGAAGTCTAAACCTATAGCAGCATAACTATAGAGATAGTTCAGCATAACCTGACCCACTCTAACTATAAGCTTTATCAAAAAGGAAAGTTTTAAGCCTAAAAAGTAGACAGGGTGTCTACGACACAAGCTAAAACTGGTAGTTGGTTCCACAGGAGAGGAGCCTGATAACTAAAAGATCTGCCTCCCATTCTATTTTTAGAAATTCTAGGAACCACTAGTAAACCTGCAGATTGAGAACGAAGTGCTCTGTTAGGCACATAAGGAACAATCAGATCTCTGATATAAGATGGAGCTTGGCCATTTAAGGCTTTATATGTGAGGAGGATTTTAAATTATATTCTGGATTTAACAAAAAGCCAACCTTAAATGCTTTTGGTACATATCCCTGTAACAGAGATAGATTAATCACATTTAAAATGGAGGACAATATAAAAGGGAATACCTCCTTAAATAACCTGGTTGGAACTGCATCTAACAATCAAGTTGAAGGTTTAGATGAAGACAATAGTTTTACTAACTCTAAAGGATCAAATGGATCAAAGCAGTCTAAACCAGGTTCAGATTCTATTGCTACCTCAGATGTTGCCTCACCTTCCATGGATAAACCAATCATAAATAGAAGAGTGCTAATGATTTTATTTTTAATAAGATCAATCTTATTTATAAAGAATCCCATAAAATCATTACTGCTAAGCAGGTGGAATGGATGGTTCAACTATGCTATGGCTCTAGGTGAGTTGGCAATTGTATTGTAAAGATACCTAGGATTATTCTTATTCTCCTCTATGGAATACCCTTTGCTTTACAAAGGGTATTCTTACATAGCAGTAAACAGTTTTTTTGCCAGACTAGGTAGGATTCCTGTAGGGCTGTATGGTGATATTTTCTCCAGTTTCCTAGCATTTTGCTTCAAAGTCTGGAGCTCTGAATTCAATCAAGGAGCCAGCTTTCTATTTTTAACAGTTTTCATTTTCAAAGGGACTGCATTGTCTAAGGCAGTACGCAGAGAAATAGGAACCCCATCAACAAAATCCTCAACCTGTGAAGGGGAATAAACTAAGCTTTTGCACTCTGCTGCACTGCTCAGCGGCACAGAGGAGAGAGAAAGTGAAGCAGATTCTTTAAAATGTATAACTGCACTATCTGATAACGATCTGCTAAAGGTAAACCTTGATTTGGGGGAGGGGAATTCTGATAAAGTAATCCTGAAGGTTATTAAAAATTGGTCAGAGGGTTGTGAGGAAATGCTGTTATTTCTTCACATTATATGCCGTATGTCAGCACAAGATCCAAAATATGAAGATGAGAATGTGTGGGACTATTCACAGTTTGAACAAAGCCAATAGCGTCTAAGATAGCATTAAACGCTGCTCTTAAGCTATCACCTTCTATCACCTTCAATGTCAGCATGGATGTTAAAATCCCACACTATGATGAACCTGTCAGTATTTAATACCAAATCAGAAAAGACCTGTGGTAGACGGTACAAAGTTAAGAGGTTTTCTTGCTTTGCAATTTGGATGAGTGAAATTAAGTTAAGGGATAAATGTTTAAAAGAGTTGTAAATATTAACTGCCTTTGGAGTAATCATTAAGTCAGACTGAAAGATCGTTGCTACACCTCCTCCTCGCTCAGAACTTCTGGTAATGTGAAAATTTAATAGCTTGAAGGAGTTACCTCATTTATGCACACATAATTGTCTTGCTGCAGCCAAGTTTCTGTAAGGCAACATTCATCAATGTGATTATCACAAATCAAGTCATTAACTAGCAGGCTATTAGAAGAAAGAGATCTTATGTTAAATAAACCACATTTAATCATTTCAACTTTTTTCCACAATTGGAGTTATTTTAATTTTAATTAGATAAACATTATTTACTTTTTTGGGAATCTTTGTTAATTCGTTAGATTTTGGTCGTGGGCAAGACACTGTCTGGATGGAGTAAAGAGTGGGTAACAGTAGAGAAGCTGCAGAGACGTGTGTTAAAATACGACTCTGCTTCGGCGTAACCGGGTGTCATTACCGCCAGCGTGAATAACAATCTTACTATATTTAACCTTAACCTTAGCCAGCAGTTTCAGGTAGGGTTTGATGTCGCCCCTTCTGGCCCCCGGCAAACATTTGACTATGGTCCCTGGTGTCTCTAATGCCACGTTTCTGACTATGGAGCTGCCAATTACCAGAGTGGGCTTCTCAGTGGGTGTGTCACTGAGTGGGGAAAATCGGTTAGAAACGTGAACAAGTTGGTGGTGACCAGTGGGCAGAGATCCACAACTATGCTTTCTGCGTACAGTTACCCAATCACCTGGCTGCTCAGGCACATATGGAGGACAGCTACGTGGGGGGACTACTTTAACTCCTGGATTTTCAACAGCTTGAAGCCTGGATTCTAACTCTGACTCCCTGGCCTCCAAAGCTACAGAAATACTACATTTATTACACATCCCATTATCACTAAAGCAGGCAGAGGAATAACTTAACATCTGACACAGAAAGTAGGAGAGAGGAGAGGAAGAAGGAAGAGTTGGAAAAGAGTCGAGGGAGGGAGAAAGAGAAGCCATAGCGAGGGTAAGCTAGTGCTAGCCTAGGTTAGCTACTCCCTAGTCTGGACAGCAACAACACTGCTCAACAGTCCAAGCAGGAAGTGAACACGATACATCTCACCAACAGGCGCAGTAGCACCCTCTAGTAAGTTCTATCTTACAGTCACTATTTAATGGAATATTGGCAGCGTTTTGGTATAAAACAGAGTTCGCAGTAGGAAACTGTCTGTTCTCCTCCACGCTTCATCCCCATCATAGGATAAGCGAGAAAGTGAGTGTGATAGATCCTCCTGTTGTTCATGCCCACACCCACAAATAAAAAACTTCCTAGCAGACATGACGCTGAATGTGCTGTGACCGCAAACCTTCACTCTTTCTCTTTCTTTTTTCTTTTTATTTATTTATTTTTTGATGGTGGGCAGAAAACAGCAGATAGATTAATATCCCGATCAAAGGCACATCACTGCACCTGAGGGGAGCAGCTTTAACTGCTGTTGTCATGAAGTGGGTCGGATCATTCTGTCATGAAGTGGGTCAGTAGGAAAGTTCAAAAAATGTATTGAAATAAAAACAGAGACAGAACAGAAGCCCGCTGCTGTGGATCCGCAGCTCGCTGGGGCTGCAGGAGGGGGACGGGGCACTGCCCAATCACTGACACTCTCTGGAGGAAAGAAACACGGGTAAGTGAGATTATCATCTGACAGAAGATGATAATATCAGTGAGTCACTTACCTGGTTTCACAGGTCAGTCCATCTCCCTAGAAAGGGGTGCAATCCAGCCGATGGGCTGAAAACCAGACGTGTGGCATGTGTCGCCCAAAGTGTCTCTGATGTTGCAGCCCTGGAGAAGTTCCAGAAAGCCGATACAGGTCAGGGGACAACAGAGCAGGCAGAAACAGTTCAGGAATCCAAAAAACCTCCCCTCTATCAGTTTTCCACCAAAACAGGAACAGCACGATCCAGACTTCCAGGAATCCACAGAGCTTTCAGGCAGGTTCAGAGTCCAGAGACTGGTGCAGAAGTGTGCCCCCGCAGACACCAACAGAAGCAGACAGGCAGGTTCAGATACACATGGCAGGCTCAGTGGTAGAGGGAAGCAGACAGAGATTAGATGTGGATCCAGGATTTCAGCTGGACTTTAAACTGGGCTCCTCCTAGTAGCCAGGCCAACGAGATTAAAACTGACCTTTCCGCGTTCCGAGCCAAAACCCTGAGGATCAGGACACTATCAGAGGAAAAGAAACGCTAAACAGACACTGAAACCTCTCACTCCGCTGGCTGCCAGGAACTAGGACATGAAGCATAATTAACAAAACAGACAAATTAACGGGCCTAAACAAACAAACAGACATCAAACAAACATCAAACAATGATCGGGTCAGAATAGCTGGAACTGAGCCGAATATAAGGGAAACAGGCAGGTGGATGAGATGAATCGTAATTAGGAGCTGGACAGAGTTAAGCAGATGAAAGGCATGAGTAATTTAGGTGAGATATGAGGGCAGATCTTGACAGCCATGTGTAATGCATAAGTTATGCTGTTGTTGGACATAAGTTCTGGACGCGTTATGAATAAGCTATGTATACCCCAAAGTTGAAAAAATACATAGAATGTTTAGCATATGCCAGCTTTTTAGGAGATTTTGAGATGTCAGGCATATGGTGTCTAATTTGATTTATACTGTACTTTTGATCAAAAATACCTCAAAGTACTACAAAAAAGAAAAGCATTAGGAAAGAAATACATACAAATGTAAAAATTAAAAATAATAATGACAAATAATTATAATAATAAAAGCCGTTTTAAAAAGAGAGAAAAAAAAAATTAAAGGGGACCAAAAGTTTTGCTAAAAATAAATGTTTTAAGGCCTTTTTTAATACACTCAGTGGATTGAGGTGCCCTCAAGGTGTCAGGGAGGGCATTCCACAGATGTGGGGCAGCAGCACAAGATGCTCTGTCTCCCATTGTCCTGAGTCTGGTTCTGGGAATGTGGAGCAGGTTCGAATGAGTGGAGCAAAGGGAGCAGGTTGTGTTTTGTGGATTGATACGTTCTTTAAGCTAGGGGGGCATGTCCATGGATGCATTAATGTGCGAGGAGGGAAACCTTGTATTCAATCCTGGTGAAGATGGGAAGCCAGTGTAGTGAATGGAGAATGGGGGTAATGTGCTCATGTTTCCGTACTCTCATCAGGATCCCAGCTGCAGAGTTTTGAATGTACTGAAGCCTCTGCAGACTCTTTTTAGGGATCCCAATGAGAAGTGCGATGCAATAGTCTCAATGGGGTTCAAGGAGACAGAAGCAGACATAGAAAAAAAAGAAGAGATACAAAAGGCAAGTGTCAACCAACTTCACAGGTGGCCCTGTCCAGCACTACACTAAAAAACAAGCCAAGCTCCAACTTCTATAAACAAAGATGTTGATGGCAGCAGCACAGCTTATATTTATCTTCAGGATGGAGTCACAACCAAACAGGACCAGACCAGATGAAGCTACTATGAGAAAAATCAGAGAGAGCATAGTGTTAGAGATTGAACAAACAAATACTGCAGAATGGCAGAATAGAGATAGAATGAAGCAGAATTATATAAAAAGAAGAATTACTGATTGAATATTGTAGAGGACAAAAAGTATCTGTTTGTGATTTGCAGATTAATTTTATGTTAATCAAAATAAAAAAGGAAAGGCGCACAAGTTCGATCGACACCACATTTCCCCCTTTTTACTGAAAACTTCACATTTAGCAATTAATTGCTTGCAATACACTTCACCGAAGTTGGCTTTGATGCCTACTCACCTCAAATGTGGATCAGGGCACATAGGAGGCGGGGCCAAAGTCCACTCTGGAGAATTGGGATACTCTACACTCTCAATCCCTCTGCAGGAACTTGCAATTGAGGTACAAAAGGATAGTATTACGAGTATCGGGACTGGGCCTGGGTTTCTATTGTAGGTCTACTTCTGTCTCCTTAAGAACTTGAAACAATCTGGGGGAAATAGTAGACACTTTGCAAAAATAAAAAGTAACCATATTTAATAAGTCTGTAGTTGCATATATTGATGATGATGTACTTAGACCTATCAGGTGGAGTTTGAGTTATTTGCACAAAGTGTCAAATATAGTCTATATATAGTCTATTTTTCTATTAAAAAATACTATGAATAATATACCTCAATAATTGTGACTTAAATGTACCATCAGATGTAATTTCCTCTTGAAGAAATCACAGTTTACTGAATTTTCTCTACATTAATTTGATAAAATCCTATAGTTGCTCCCATTTTTTCCATCTGCTAAAACAAAATGTCAAAGTTTTGGTTTGTACTACAAGAAAATGGAGCTCTAGTTACACCTTATCAATTGTCTTCTAAATTGGTTGTCACTACTTACTAGAGGTACAAATCAGATTAAAAGGCAGCAGCTCTAAAATAAAAAATTGGTAACCCACTCAGCAAACGTTCATAGACAAGTCTTGACAATTTTATATTTTTCTGTATGCCTACTTTTTCTTTCTGATCCAATTAATGTTATTTCCCTGAAGTTTGCAGGATAAGTTCCTCCTGCTGATGATTCCTCTCAGTGCTGTCTGGCAGAAAAACGATGCTCATACTTTCCATCCCCAGGCTGTCTGGGCTGTATCCATGTGTATATGTGTCAGCGAAGGGGGATGGGCTTGATATTACTTGCATGTAGAAAAGCAGAGAAAAGTGTGACATGGAGAATAAAGGGTCTTGAAGAATCCTTTCTAACTCCCCTGCTCTGTTTTATTTTCCATTTGTTCACAATAAGCTTTGTGCCCCAATTTTTTCTCACACTTTGTTCTCAGCTTACTGTGCTTCCTCTACATATCAGTTTTTCAGTTCTGTTTGTGGAAAATCAGCCTTGATGAGTGAGGCACTACAACATCGTACAATTTAACTATTTACTATAAGTTTGCTGGTTTGGGATGTTGTCCCTTTTGACCAGGGATTTACTTTTCCTCATGTATGTTGGGATCCAGAGGCTTGCCCCCCAGAGGGCGCCGAGGATCCCTTCCTGTTTTTATGTTTTTTTTTTCTGTTGGGATCTGGGGTACTGTTGGGATCTGGAGATCTGCCACCTGTCTCCAGCAGAGAGCACTATGGGTCTCCTGAGCTGGAGCCTCCTGCACACCTGAGGATCATCAGCCCATCAGGAGACCTCCTACATAAGCAGCAGCTAGACCTGTCTTCAGCGCCGGAGTGTTCTGTCATGATGGGTCTCTGTGTTTAAACCCACATGCAGAACACCACAGGAAACAGAGTAAAAGTTTAACAGTTTATTAAGAGAAGCACACAGGAGTTATGAATGAACAGGTTCTGGTACTGATCCGGGACTGGAATCACAGAGTAATCGGAAGAGATGAATAGTTTGGTTAGCCAGGTAGCGGTGATGACTTGTCAGGGGTCTTGATTCTGGTTAGTACCTGATGAGGTTCAGACTGATCGATGGAGAGAGGGAACCGGCTGGGTCCAGAGACTGTGGATTCAGCAGAGAGCTCAGCAGCGGCAGCGTTTAGCTTCAGGCTAACGAGGTTCAGACCTTGAGTTGTTCTCCTAGTCCTCCTTTGAGAACTAGTTGGGGAAGTCAGACTGATAGTCTTCAGGTTTGGCTTTCTTGGGCAGGCAGGCAGGTTTCCAAGCACAAGCTCCTCCAGAGCTACAGACTTCAGTCGGGTTTTCCTGTGAGCAGAAAAGACAGAGGCTGGTTAGAATCAGGTTGCTCTCTAGAGCAGACAGATATTCTCAATGTTACCTGAGGCTCAGGTTCCGCTAACCAAAACTGGTCAACACTCCGGCGCTGAAGACAGGTCTGGCTGCTGCTTATGTAGGAGGTCTCCTGATGGGCTGATGATCCTTAGGTGTGCAGGAGGCTCCAGCTCAGGAGACCCATAGCGCTCTCTGCTGGAGACAGGTGGCAGATCTCCAGATCCCAACAGTACCCCAGATCCCAACAGAAAAAAAAACATAAAAACAGGAAGAGATCCTTGGCGCCCTCTGGAGGGCAAGCCTCTGGATCCCAACAATGTAGAGCTTTTAAGGAAGATAGTTCCTTGCCTTCCTTTTTATAGTGTCTTGCAAAACTCCTTTTACCCCTTCAACTTTTTACATTTTAGTGCATTACAGCCACAGACCTCAATATGATGTATTTGGGTTATAAAATAGACTAAGTAGGATAAAATATTAAAAATTGATTTCTTGAAATGAAAATCTAAAAAGGGTGGGGAGTACCTTTGTGTTCAGTCCTTCTTAGTTGGTACTTTGTAAAACTGTCATTTTTTTGCAGGTACAGAGGTTTTGTCTGATCACTTTGACAGATAGACTGTAAGAGGTTTTCTCATTCTCCCCATTCATATTCCCCTTATAAGTTTCGCTATCTCTGCATCGCTACAGCACAATGCTGCCACGTCCATGTTTCACTGTGGACATTATGTTGAGTTTTAATAATTTGCCAGAAAAGGCATTTTGTAACTTGGCGAGCCCAATTGATAATGTATTGCACTCGGTTTAGTTCTAAACGTTATTAATCTGGGACTGCTACAATCGTATCGGTTGGGAAAGAAGGGGACATTTGTCAAACCTTTTTTGGATGATTGGGTGAACTTGCCCCTAGTGCCAAAGTTTGGCTTCAGCTAATTGCAATAACAAATGGTGGCGCTCCAAGGCAGTGGCCAAGAACAGCTCCTCTTGACAATTTCACAGAATATGGTGCTTAAAACTAATAAAAACTAGCATATATGATTGCCAACGCCTGCTGGAGCTATGGTCACAAAATGTTTTAAATACTAACATGTTTGATGTTTAAAAAGCTGCAGAGTGCTACGGACGGATCTCAACAACACAATAGCGGAACATAATGGCCGAAGGAAGAGATGCGCGAGACGGAGAAAGCATGGCTGCAGAGGGGGGCCAACTGTGAAGCTAAGGAGAAATCTTCACAGATCTACACTTTCATCAATCATCCTCTCAAACCTCCGCTCGCTGGAAAACAAAATGGATAATCTTCGACTGGAACTCTCATCAAAGAAGGAGATTAGTAACTGCTGCCCCATCATTCTGAGTCATGGCCTCATCCAGCAATACCAGACAATGCTATTAACCTGGAGGGGTTAATGCTATACCACGTCGTTAGGAACAAAGAACTAAGCGGTAAGACTCGGGGTGGTGGGCTCTGTGTTTACATCAACAACAGCTGGTGTAAAAATTCTAGATCGGTCGCCAGCTTCTGCTCTCCAGACATCGGTTTCTGGCTGCAGATCGTTCTGCCCAGAGAGTTCAGTGTGGTTAGCATTAGTGCTGTTTACGTGCCCCCCAGCGTTAATACTAAAGAGGCCATGAAGACTCTATACCAGGCTATCTCTGAGGTCCAATCTGCATACACCAAGGGTGTTTTCATCATTGCTAGAGATTTTAACCAGGCTAACTTGAAGACTATTCTCCTTCATTTTAACCAACATGTGGACTTTGCAACTCGGGGTGAAAACATTTTAGAAGTGGTTTACTCTAACATCAAACATGCATTCAGAGCAGCCCCCCCGCCTCAACCTCGGGTCATCAGATCATTTCTCGTCATGCTTGTCCCTGCATATAAGCCCCAGCTGATCAGAGCTAAATCGACAGTTAAAGAGGTCCGAGTGTGGTCTGAGGGCGCCATGGAGACACTCCAACCCTGTTTGAAATGCTCTGACCGGAACATCTTCAAGGCTGCAGCAACATATGACAACTTATTAAATATTGATGAGTATGCCATGACTGTGTCAGCCTACATCAACAAATGCATTGAGGATGTCAGCATCAAAAAGAACATCACCACCCGGGCCAACCAACCACCCTGAATAAATGGAGAGGTTCGGAAATCGCTAAAAGCACAGAACTCAGCTTTCAAGTCTAGTGATAAAGGGGCACTGAGAACAGCACATATCTAAACCATGCCATCTGTGCTTCGCTGATCAGATGGCATGGTTTAGATGGATTCTGGTTCCAGAAAATCCAGGATCTTTTCCACGACCACAATGGACTACAACACACCCTCCGCCCAGTAGATGCAGCAAACACAGACTTCCTAAATTAACTGAACAACTTCTTTGGAAGGTTTGAGGCACTAAGCAGCAGTGAAAGCCGTTCCACATCACGGGGAGGAGACACTAAATTTGGACGTAGCTGAGGTGAGGAAAACTCAGAGGAGAGTCAATCCAAGGAAGGCTGAAGGAGATCATCTTGGACTTCAGGAAGAACCGGCCTAACTACGCTCCACTGGTCATCAACAGCTCAGTTGTAGAGGTGGTCAACAGCACCAAATTCCTGGGCTGCACATCACAGACACTCACCTGGAATTTCAACACCACCTCACTGATCAAAAGGGCACAAAAGCGCATGTAGTTCTTGCGGAGTATGAGGAGAGCCCACCTGCCCCCACCCATCCTACCACCTTCTACAAAAGCACCATAGAGAGCATTCTGACCAGCTGTCTCACTGTGTGATGTGGAGGGTAAGGGTGCATCAGAATGGAACCAAGTGAGAAGAGTAGTAAGAACAGCAGAGAAGATCACTGGTGCTCTTCTTCCGTCCATTAAAGAAATTTCATCCCAGCGCTGCATGTCCATAACATCATAAATTAAACTATAAACATTATAAATAAAACTATAAACAATAAACTGTCCTCCCTGCTGCCATCTGGGAAGTGGCATATTCGATGAGAACATTCGATGTAGCTCAGGTAGATTCCATAACAGTTTCTTCCCCACTGCTATTAGACTACTGAATTTTATGTAAAATGGGTTATTTTAATAATAAAAAAGTTATTATAAGTTATAAGTTATGATAAGTTATTATTACTATTTTTTTTTATTTATTACTGTTTTTCAAGGCTGCACTTTAAAAACTGAAATTGTCTAGAGCTGTTTTAATCAAAATGTCTTTATACACTCGTGTATACAAAATAAAGCTGTCTAAGGCTGATGTCTAAGTCTAATGTCTAACAAATGAAATATTAGTAGAGCTTGAGAAATCACAACAAATTACACTTTTATTCTCTTGTTGTTCCTCTTACAAAGATGAAATGCAGAACTATAAAAAAAACAGAACTAGTAGTAGCAGCTAAATGCACGTCTTCCTCTGCAGCAGGGGGGATTTTCCAAACATAAAAAAATAAAAAACAAAAAAAAAACATGGTGATTTTGAAAGGAGTTATTTTTTTATTTATTGACATTTGAAATCATGCTATTTTTCTTCAATTTAATGGTGTCCTTTTTGCTTCAGTGACTTCTTGTGGTTACTGCCAGACGTGCTCCTCAGGCGTGTCTGAGTTTACTCTGGCAAGCACTTCAAAAGTATGTGCGCATCTGTTTACATGCATGTTGCCTTCACAATATGACTTTAGTATTTAGTCAAGAACAGCTTTAATGCTATCAACAGCACAATGGCCTTAATAAAATAATGCTACTTTTAGTTCAGTTTGACATTAATGATAAAAAGAGAGAGAGGTAGGGTGAGAAATAGGAAGAGCTACAGAGGGAGGAA
>NW_015151172.1:71531-77820 GCF_000732505.1 Cyprinodon variegatus
GATAGATAGATAGATAGATAGATATGCTACAATATATGCCACTAACCAGGAAATGGTAAATACTGAAACGAGGATATATTAATTCAATCCATAGGAACAAACAATATTGTTTAGCAAACATAAAACTGAGTAAGCTGTTTTTTCATCTATTTTTAGTAAATTTCAAATGTAGGCGCAAATTTACAAAGGAAAGAAGGAGGCATCGGTCCAATGGTAAGGGACAAAAAGAAGGAGAACATTTTTATATGACAGTTAAGATGCGTAGATCCTTCCTGCCAGCAAGAGTAATCAACACTTATAGCAACTAGTTGAAAAACTGCCTATAATTACTGCGATATCTAATTTTCCTTTTTGATTAATAGAGTAATTTTCAGTTCAATTGAATCTACATTATCTAAGTTGCCAAACAATCCCTCACATTAACCATACTTGTAGTGGAGAAGACAGTGGAGAAGAAAAACTCTTCTAACAAAACAAAACAACAAAACCTTTTAACAAGAAGGAACCTCCAGCAGAACCAGGCCTAATGTGAGTGGCCCTCTGCTGAGGCCGACTGTGTTCAAGGAGACAGGTAGATGATTAAGAAATGATAACTGCATCACCTTTTCTTTTAACTGTAATTGCTAATGTAAGATGCTCAATTATGACAACATGTTTGTCTTTGGTTTAAACTGGTAGTAAAACTATCTATCTATCAATTTTCTGTCATGCTTTTCCCAGCTGGGCTCGTGAGGGTTGCTGGTGCCTATCTCCAGCTGTCAATGGGCAGGTCCCCGAACTATCGCCAGGCAACACAGAGACAAACAGGACAAACAACCATTCATGCTAACACTCACACCTAAGCAGAATTTAGATAAGCCAATCATAACAGTCATGTTTTTGGACTTTTGGAGGAAGAGATGGCCAGAGATAACCCGCACATGCACTGGGAGAACATGCTAACTCCATGCAGAAAAATCCTGGCCCGGCAATTGAATCCGGAACCTTCTTGTGCAAGGCAGCAGCGCTACCCTAGCTTTACAAAGATTTCTTTTTCACACATAATACAGAATACAGATAGAAATACACAAGATCCTTCCTGCCTACCGTTATCAACACCTAAAAAACCTGGATAAAAAATAACCTTAATTTCCCTTTAATAAAGCATTTTTGATTAGAACTCAATTGGATTTATCAGATGACCCCCCCATCTCAGAGTGAGAGAAAGTCAAAAAAGTGGAACCCAACCTGTAGAGTCAACATAAAATCTTAGCTCTCTCTACTCTCTCGTCACTGCCAGTAGTGTAAACTTCAAACAGTCAATAGCTTCCGTTCATAAACACACTAAGTGCTCATAAAACACACAACAGGCACACAGTTAGCTGTAAGCAGGTTTAACTATTATTAAAAGTCCTGAAGGCAGTAATGAGAAAGCAGCAGGTTGGCTTTCATCATCTACCCCTGCCTCCCTAAGACACAAACACACACTCAGTAGGCTCACAGGCATGCTTTCTTGCTGTGTGAGATGACATACAGCTGTGTGTTCAGGTTTTACTGCCTAAGAGGAAGTGCAAAATCGGCAACAAAGCAACATCAAAGCTGCTGCAACTGTATATGTTTGCAGAATTTGGTCTTCTATATGAAATGCCAGCATGCATTAAAATAGAGCCATAATTCAAACTATACATCTGTTGTTTTTTTTTGTTTAGATGTGGAGCCCTGCATGTTAACATCTTTGCATTTTTTGGGAGGTCCAAGCACAACTAAAAATAAAAAAATAAAAAAAAACTTCATTATTGCCCAACACTGGGTTCAAGAAATTAAGATAGTTGCAAAATTATTTGTTTCAGGTTTAATTTGTCTGTTTTTGATTATCTAAGCTGTGTCTGTACACCATGGTGGCCCAAAGCGAAAGGTACAACTGATGACTTATAAATGCAACATATTGTATACATATACAACTTTAAAATAAGGACCAACAGATACATAAAAATCAATACACAAACAGCGACAATTAATTTCCAATGTCCACTGTCAGGTTGGGGAAGGGTTTAAGAATTGGACCCAAATGCAGAGACTGAAGCTGAAGGTGGTTACTTGCAGATTTAAAATTCAAATATTTCAACAGAATCAACAAAACAATTAATCAGAATCCACATAAATGGTGAAAACCACAAAGTTCACTTGAAGGGGAAGAAATGATGATGAACCAGCAAATGCTAACTGAACAAGGGGTGAATATATGGGAGAAAGAAACAAATACCAGGCTAATCAGTAGATTGGGAGCAAGTGTGGACAGAAGAGTCTAGAAGGGAGCTAGGGGAAAGGAGATTGGCACAAGAGGGCAACAGAGGGGAAACAAGAAAAACCCAAGAACTCAAACACCGTCAAAAATTAACTACTGTATTTTCACGACTATAAGGGGCATACAAACGTCTTTTTTTTCCCTCAAAATGTGCGGCATGCCCTATACTGCGTTGCGTCCTATGTGTGTTGTTACTGCGGACGATGAAAAACACCTACCAGCTGCCGCGGTGAACCGTAAGGAGGCGACCCGGCCAGAGGCTGCTGTTGAATTAAGTTTTCAGGTGGATTTTCCCACTTAAAAACATATTAAAACTACTTTATTCCCACTGATCACAGCAAATATAGCTGCAAGGCAAAGAAAGGATAGAGTAGCTCCACCCAATGCGCGTCAGACACACCTTTGCACCGCGCAGGCAGAGCAGCAAAGCTGCTTCAGCAGTGCGTCAGAACTGGCACAATCTAAACTGCAGGCACCAGGATAATAAAAGCGAACATATTCTGCTGGCAGATTTCTGCATTTTAAGTTAATTTATGCATCAATAAACTGTTTCAGTGGAGTGATCACAGTGCTCTGTGTCATCAGCGATGTGTCTGTCTCATGGTCAGCTCCCAGGTTTGATTAATACTTTGTAATAAATACACGAATAAAACACAAACATACTCAGTTTTGCTCCCACTCTATTTTTAAATACGCAGTTGAGGTATTTAAACGTAGTAGTGGACATGTACCTGTATATAAAACCCGCGCCCTATAGTCCGGTGCGCCTTATGTGTGTGTTATATACAGTAATGGCACACATAACTGAGACTGCGCCTTTTAGTACGGTACTCCTTATGGTCATGAAAATACGGTAGAACAACACCAAATGGTAAAACCAATGAAAATGATAAAATTTAAACAGAACCAAAACATCACACCTCTCTAAGTTACCCACAGCAATACATTTAAATAACCAGATAATAGTGTCATGATGGGCTTTAAGGATCTGACCCAGATGCAGAAACACACTTAGAAGCCAAGAAAAAAGTTAACAGGTTTATTGTGATTTACAAAAACACAGACTGAGAGATATACAGCTGGATAACGATGTTGGACCTCAGCGGATTGGTGAACCGGAAAACTTTGAAGGGGAGAGCACAATGATCAGTTCAGGGACCGTAGGAAAAATTACTGAGGCTTGTAATTGGCGGGCGAGGCACTCACGTTTGGGGAACTCTTGGTTAAACTTTGGATACAGTTTGTGGGGTCTTATCCAGAGATGAAAGAAATCATTGGAGGGCGGACAGGCAGACTAACGTTGGGTCCAGAGGAGCAATGGAGCGGACTGTCACCGGGTTTTCCTGAAGAGGACTTGAATGGATCATGTGGAGGTTTCCCCTTGCTAAATTGTGACTCAGTTTATCCTTCCAGGGGGGTAGAAGGTTCAGGCTTATCCAGTGGATCAGGAAGGAACAAAGACAAAGCAAGCTTAGACTCAGAAAAATAAGGCAAAGGTTTAGACTCAGCTAATCTCAGTTTGGCTTGAGTACCCAATACTGGCAAACACTCTGGCATCTAGCTAGTGACAGCCCGCTGCTCAAATACTCCTCTGTTGATGACCCAACGAGCTGCAGGTGTTCGAGGAGGCCCAAACGAGAACAGGGCACCATCTAGTGTTGGTAAAAGAAAACACAAAAGTAACCCACACAAACTGGATTGCTAACAGTAGATTATTGTATGATTTTGTAACTACTAAATGTCAGGTGCCCTATGGTGTGTTGGGCTGGCTGGGGGCCGTAGTTGTTGTGAAAGGATCTGGTGGGAACTTCACCTCCAAATTACACACCTCCACACTAACAGTCACTTACACTCATTCAACACATTTATTATTAAATAAAGGTAACAATCACCTACCCACATAAACACTGAATTGCATATAAAAAACTCCAAGTAGTTCAAGATCATACTAACACAAACTATATTGTCAATGTGACCTGACAGTCACATATTTAAGGGTGTATTCACACCTTCCACCTTTGTTCTTTCTACTTTAAGCAGATGCATCCCCCCCCCCCCCCCCCTTTTTACTTTTTGTTCAGGTGTGAATATATTTTAAAAGCCCTGGTCAACAAAAGGCCACACAGAGACTCACTTATTTAAGGCCTCCTACATCCAGTCCAAAAACTTTTGGAAATATACTCTTGAATTTAAGAAATGAGAATAAAGAGAATTAGTGCAACCTTTCGCAAAAGAATCATTGCAGAAAATTATACAACAATATTATGAAAATCAATGAATGGTATACACTTCTGCTGTGGTTTTAAGTTATTTCTTGTTTCTTTTGTTTTCCCAGAAGGAGAGTGGCAGGGTGGACCTGGGCATTGTTAAATAAACTAATTTCTATTATGGTCACTCACGTGGCTTTGTTACAAGTTTAAGTTCACTTGCAGAAAGTAGAATGTTAAATCAAATCAAAGGAAAACATTATTTTGGTCTGAACCACATAAACTGCTAAAGGGTTATTTATGCATGATTCACAGACATGAAGATGACATAGAAAATGAGCCGGCCGTCACAGCCTCTGCAGCATTTACACTCTGTGTGGCTTTCCTCCTATTCTGGCTGGCTTTTGGTAGCCATGTTCAGCAGAAAGAGCAAGCTGACGATACCACACTGCATGAGGAAGTAGAAAACACAGCTATTTACAACTTTATCAAAATCAATCACCTTTCCAGATCTCCTTCAATTAGCTCCTGCAGAGCATCTCTCTCCCGCACCAAGTGAACTTGCTGCAAATGATTGGAGCTTTGCTAATGAGTTTGACTTAGAGTCTTAGAGTCTCAAAGTAACGAAATGCAAGTGTAAGTTTTAACAAACTGCATGCAGTGCATTACCACATGCAAGCCCAGGGATAATGACCTGGATTACTCTCTTGAATGGACTAATGGAGCCTCTAGAGGTAACTATAACTTCTGAATTTGCGCCACGCCCCTTTAATGGATTATAAAATATAGCTACTTAACACTCTATAATAATAGAATATATCTTGTGTTAAATCTCTGAAAGTGGAAGTAAGCCTTGGCAGCTGCTCAAACTAAGCCTGGTTCTATTGGAGGTTTCTTTCTGTTTAAAGGGAGTTTTCCTCTCTACTGTTGCTACAAGCATGCTTGGCGTGGGGGATTTCCTTTGTGTCAATTAGTAAATGCAATTAGCTGGTTTTACTTAGATAGAAACTTTGGATCAGTCTGACTGTATGATCTTGTTAAACTGTCTCCGTAAAGTGCCTTGGGATGACATGTTGTGATCTGGCGCTATAGAAATAAACTGAATTGAAAGGAAATAAATAAGGGGCTTTGTGATGAGAATTGAGGTTAGCTTTATGTTTACACATCAGTTGGTAATGGTACGGGCTTGAGTAAGAGTCTTGTTTTTTAGCTACAGAAATGAATGCTATATAAATTTTAGTCAATGGAATGTCCCAACAAGGATAGTGTGAAGCAACGTGTTAGTGTGAATTCTTGTATTTGATAAAATGTTGGGCCCATTTTCTGGAAAAATAGCATGTTGTAGAAACCGAATGCCTCTCATGGGGCCCAATGCCTGCACTCTACAAACGGAATTGATGTTTGAGGGTCAGGTGTCCTGTTTAGGACTAAGATATGAACAAATTTTAGTTTGGGATTAGGGGTCAGTATGAAGCAGTAACCGTTAGGTTTAGGGTAAGGATCACAGTTAGGAGGTAGAAATGGGTCAGAAATGAATAGAAGTCAAGGGAAAGGCCCTGGAAATATAGAGAGACAAGGTTGTCTGTGTGTGTGTGTGTATAATGTGGCCATGTCTTTAATACCCGGTGGGGACAATTTCCTAGGAATATGCTACATTTTGGGGACTCATAGGTACTTGTGGGGACCAACAACTGGTCCCAATAAGGAAAGTTTCTCTTCTTGGGGTGGGGGTTAGGTTTAGGACTAAGGTGTGAATTGAGTTTATGTTAGGTTTAGGGATAGGTATGTGTCGGAAATG
>NW_015151172.1:77946-103399 GCF_000732505.1 Cyprinodon variegatus
GATATTGTGACACAACATGTGTGTGTGTGTGTGTGTGTGTGTGTGTGTGTGTGTGTGTGTGTGTGTGTGTGTGTGTGTGCGTGTGTGTGCGTGTGTGTGTGTGTGTGTGGTCACTGTGAAGGCAGCTCCACCCTTCAGTCGGTCTCACAACTAACCGACCACAATACATTATGAAGGGAGCTCAGACAGGGAGAAGGAGATGGACGGATAAAAAGTTGTTCAGTCACAGAATTACAGGGAATAATAACTGCTTCTATTTCAGTCTGTTTGTATAGTTGCCTTCATTTCAGCGAAGGACACACACAGTATAGCTTTTTCTAAAGTCTGTCTTCTGTTTCTCCATTCCTGCTGAACCTCATTTTGCTTTATTTTGTACTCTTTTCCTTTTTCAAACTCCCTGTTTCTTTAGAGACTGTTTTTTTTTCTAAAATGTCAAAATATCAATGCCTATAATAGGAAGAATCTAGATTTTAATTCTAATAACTCAATCAGCAAAACTTTTTTATACCAGTTGTGTTATCGAAACACTGCTGTCCCTAGGTTAGTAGTTTTGTTCTAGGAACAGCAGCTGACTCAGGTAGCAGAGTCAGCTCTGTCTGGTTAATCTGTCTTTTTGTATGAGATTAGGAAAGCTAGATTTTGGAGCTGGTTGTCCTCAGTCCACAAGATCCTCTACTGTTTCAACAAGAACCACCAAATGGCTCCAGGAGCCGCAGCTGGGTGATCGCTTCCAGCAATACTTCCTGTCTGTCAAGTAACCAGTATCAGGAGGACAGTGGAAGAGGAGGAGATCATCCTCGAGTGATTTTTTTGACTGAAGTAAAACGTTATCTGTACCGGCCTCAATGTCACAACCACATCAATTTTGTGATTGGATATTGAATTGTGAATTGACAGAAAGGTGTAGATTTTTTAATTTCAGCAAAATGTCACTTTACTCTATACTCCACTTGATCTCAGTTTCACTTTGGTTTACGTGTGCATCCATCATGCCTGTCGCTCCTTCACTCTGTTCCAATCTGCCATATTGCACACTTCAAATTGCTTGAAGCATTTATTTGGCATTGCAGGCTATCAAGCAAGTAACTAACATGGTCCACTCGTTGCATTCAAGTTGAGTGTGAATGCACCTTTAAAGGTTTTCTGTTAATTCCCAAATTATGTGGACTAGTCTTCCTAGCTTCTTATTTGGTTGCACTGCCATGTGTCAGCTCATTCTTGAGTTCTCCTTGCCTAACTTTTCCCAACACTAACTTCCAGGTTAACTTAACAGCATGCTTAATTAATTTGTATGCGCTGGAGCGCAGATTAATCTAAATGTTGCAGGAGGTTAGCTGTTGAAATGCACACCTGATAAGAACGAAGGATATTTGTATGTCACAATGGTCCAATAAAGGTCCAGACCCAAACTCAATTGAGACTCTATAGTAGTTACTAGTAGTTACTCTTCAGCATTTTGTTTTGTATTTGTCAATTATATAGAATTGTGATAAACTGCTAGTTCAAGATTAAGGCAGTAATACAAAACAATAGAGGTCATGACACCAGAATATTCTTATATTCCTTTATCCTTAACCTTTAAAGGCATATTTCACATTCAAAAGCCAAATGTGAATTCATTTGAGACTATAAACATGTTTTTTTAATAATTAAAAGCATATCTTACAGATTAAGTTCCTTAGTAATGCTATAGCAGAACTGTGGTGTTCTCAGTGTACCATCCAGCTTCTTCAAAGACCGTTCAATAAATTAAAAATTTATTTATTTCATTTAGAATGTTTCCACAACAACTCATTTTTCAAATATTTAAACACCAACCATTTAAACAACAAAGAGTACATTCGGATCTCACAATGTCAGTGGTTTAAAACAACAACTGCTTTCTTCATTTTGTCATTGATATCTCTAAAATTGATTTATGTTAGGATTCCAGTTTGTGTGGGTTGTTTTTTGCATTTTCCTCTCTACACCACCAGGCGGTGCCCTGTCCTCGTTGGGCCTCCCTGCACACCTGCGGCTCATTGGGTCATTACCAGAGGAATACTTGAGCAGTGGGATCTCACCACCTCGACACCAGAGTGTTTGCCAGTATTGGGTACTCTAGCCAAACTCAGATTAGCACAGTCTAATCCTAGCATTGTTTCTCTGAGTCTGAACTTGTTTTTTGTCTTTGTTCTTCGGCAGAAAGACTTCCTGTGTTACTGGATAAGCCTGGACCTTCTACCCCTGGAAGGATTTACTGAGTCTCACTGAGCAAGGGGAAAACCTCCACATGATCCGTTCAAGTCCACTCCTGGAAAACCAAGTGACATTCCGCTCCTTTACTCCTCTGGGTACAAGGTATGTCTGCCTGTCTGCTCTCCAATGAGTTCCCTCTTCTCTGGATTAAACCCCCACAAACTGGATCCAAGGATAACCCAAGAGCACCCCAAAAAGTGAGTGCCTCTCCAGCAATATTCAAGCCTCAGTCTTTTTTCCCACTGTCTCTGAACTGATCACTGTGATCTCCCCTTCAGAGTTTCCGGTTCCGGTTCACCAGTCCGCTGAGTTCCAGCATTGTTTCCCCACAGAGTTACAATCTGCATCAGTGTTTGCTAACCTACAATAAACCTGTAAAACTTCTAATCTTGGTCTCTGAGTGGTTCTCTGCATGTGGGTCAGATCTTTAAAGCCCATTATGACAATTTAGGTCTGCCCTGTTCTCATTCCTCAACTTTTACTGAGAACCTTCATCTCTCCTGGTTTTTGATGACACAGATGAGATCTTAGAAAAGGCTAAACATCCTTCCTAAGGGGCAAACAGCTGCAAGAAACACAAAATTATGGTTTTAGAACCCAATGACAACCTTCTATCTCTTTTCTAACCAATCTCTGCAGATGAGCGGCAAAGAGCAAAAAAATGCAAACACCTGGGCTTGACCACTAGCTATTATTTAAATGTGTGGATTCTGTTTCAGGGGCCCAGTAATGATTACAAACACAGAATCCTCACAAAGTTATGAGAGCAACAAGTAGCAGCATGTACAAAGTCAAAGAAAAGCATATAGATAGCAGACAAGAACAGGTTGTACGGTAAATATATCGTATTTCTCTATTATTAACTTACAGTAACGTCTTGTTAAGTTTTTATATTTCATATACCAACTGACTCTCTACCTTAGTATGAAATCAATCGCATGGTAGTGGCCAAATGTGGATAGCTGTTTTACAACCTTTTATGAATGTCATTTCAAACACCTGTAAATAAATGAATAACACAGATATGTGTTAAATTTGGGGGATTTTGTTATCAATCTAGCCTCTTCCATTTCATAAGGCAAATGAATAAATCTAAGGGCATCGTATAGAGAAGCTTGTAAAAAAATATGTACTGTGTTAGGTTAATTATCTAGCTGAATAAATAATTTCAACTCATGTAAACTAACACATAAAGGTCTCTCGTTTTGTTGATTTGGCATTTTGCAGCATAAGAGATTGGTTACAATAATTTCATCAATTTGAAAGCTGATTGTGTGATATTTCAGTCATTCTGAGGTAAACTAAAATCTCTCAACGAGCCACTAGTAACAGCATATTCTATAAAGAAGCACACAATTGATGGGTTCTAATCTGCAATCTTCTAATGTCTGTGCTTTCAACAATAGAAAGTGGTAAAATCCTATTTTTTTATTCTAGAACAGCTGCATGGTTAACAAACTATTTGCACTTTAGTAGGTCACATTAGGAGATAAAAGTTAAAGTTAAAAAATGTATTAAAAAGAATCACAATAACTGTATTGTGATTCTTTTACCTGGGATGTGAGATGATTTTTTCCTAACTGGATGATTACTCTCATATTTGAACTCATGTACTGATTATATTGGTTTTTACAGGGGGGGCTGTGTGAATTTGAATTAACAAGCTGTGCACCTAAAGTACAAGATAAATATGAACACAGTAAAATTGAAATAAAGAGCCACGCACAAACTGTGTATTTCATAGTTGATAGCACAAAAATACTATTATACCCTCTGAAGTACAGTCAGAAATATCTGTGTAACCTGTAAAAAAGTCAGAAATACTTGACAACATATTCTTTTAATCTTGAATCCAGTTTTTATGTCATTCTTCAGTATTAATGAAACAGGTCATTAAAGATTGTGCTCTCTAGAACACAATTAACCCTTCCCATTTATGTCAAAACATCAAAGAGCAAAGTAAACATAATTGAACGTATATTTATTTACTTTAACAAATCAGTCCATCAACCATAGCACAAAAAAAATCCCAATTCACAAGAAACTAAAGTTTCAGAGGGAGAAAATACGTCTGTAGGCGAGCCCGTTCCTCCCACGCACACTCGAGATTTTACCAGGGGCGTGCGTGTCTGTTCTTCCCTGCAAAAGTTTCTTTCAGGTGCCCTCACTTTCAAATGGCTGCAAGGTGCCTCTTTTGTGAGCCTCCTCCTGATTGGCCACAATCACAAACTAAGTATAGCAGAACTACAGAGATCTCCCCCACTGTTCCACATCCAGCCATCATCTTCACTTATCGCCCAGAGGGCCGCACACAGCTGGTACCAATTACCCAGAGAGCAGCTCACAGGTGGACTGATCATCCAGACAGCCGACAACATTCGATATCGATCACCCAGATGACCGATCACAGCAGATACTGATCAGCCACGGTGCCAATATGATCTCCCAGAGAGCCGAACACAGAAGATATCGATCACCCAGAGGGCCGTTCAAAGCAGATACAGATCGACCAGAGGGCTGAAAACACCAATAACAATCACTGCCGATCACACAGGCTCCCTTTAAATTTGTTGGTATAGGTATAAATGCTACAATTGGCTATTCTATCTGGCAAATAGTTCAAAAATGTAATTTGACAAAGCAAGTATTCACTTACAGGGACATATGAAAAAAAAACTGGTTACAGGTTTAATTTAAGAAATTGGAAACAGAAATACATGAATAATTGTTTTTCTTTTTTTCTTTCCAGTGTCCTCTCTGGCAATGTGGCAATAAGAATAATTGGCTTGATGCCAAAAAGAGCCCAACAAATGTTACTTTCTGAAGTGGAGCAATACGGCTTTCGTCATAGTGTGCCGCTTGATTTATGCATGTAAATAGCTCTATTATAATTCATGCAGGAAGTATTTCCGATTACAACAACACAACACAACTACAGCATAACTACTATACTATACTATACTATAGTATAACAGATACAATAATCTAACACCTTGATAACATCGATGAAGTATATGTAATATTATTTAATCTGACATGTATAGTGTGGTAGCTGAAGATAAAAATATGGGCTTTCTGTATGGAAGTAAATCTCTAAGTACTTGTAACCCAGCACTTGTAGTTGTTTTTGAGAGTGCATGTAAAGTTTATCCAAAGTAAAAATGCACAATAGTGGTCGTGAAGAGCCAAAAACCCGCCCCCCCCAAGAACACCGAGGCAGATGGCCGGGAACCCAAAACCCCAGATGCCCAAAGAGACCCCCAGACCAAAGGCGCCAAAGAGGGATCAACCCAGGAATTTTGCTCCCCCACAAAGAGAAAGAGGAGAGACGGCCCCAAGGAAATCCCTCAGTCGCCAGAATGCCAGAGCCCCACAACGCCAGCCACCTGCAGGTGGAACCTACCATGAACCCCAGGGGCACCCCACCCCCATAGTGGGAGCCCCGATCAGGCCCCATTAAGCAGCTGCAAGGCATAAGCCAGTACCCACATCCACCCCCAAACAATGAACAACACCAGTGCACCGGCAGGCCAAAACACCACTAGTTAATGTACTGGAAAAGCTTGAAAACTGATCTTGAAAATCCTTAAATAGTACTTGAATCAATACCTTATAATACCTAAATGTAGAAAATTATTACAATTACATGATTTGAGTTGTTGTCATGCGGGAAGGTGAACATCTGCCCCAGTCTGAGTTTTTTTAAACAACCTTGCTCAGATTTTGCTCTCATCTGACCAGAACAACATGTTCACTTTTCGCAAACTACAAGCTGGACTTTTGATGACTTTCTTTATTCAATGACTTTCTTCCTGCTACTTTTCCTTAAAGGCCACTTTTCCCAAATGAGATGTTGATCTGTGCATTTTTCTCTAGTTATCCATCACATGATTTGTTAATGTAACATTAATGCTCTCTTGTCAGTTCAAAGTGACAGTTAAACCATACTGCTTCCTTTTCAGAAAATGGACAGAGGTCATAATGTGTAAGCCTGTCCCTGCTTACCTCTGACCATTCTGCTATGTGTTGTTCTTTCCTAAGCTTATTATCTGTAAGTGGAATACAAAGCAACACAGTTTTCAGAGGAACAGATAGAGATAGATACAAGGAAATCCCTGCACTGTTCAGAGGTCTGTTGATATTATAGTTATTATTGGCTTAAAATAATCAAAGCCGTTTATTTTGTTGCAGCACATCTCCCCTAAGTGTAACTCAAGGTTTACCTAGGCAATTCTTTTGTACCCCCACCCATAACTTTGTCTGCAGCGCCTGACTGGCTGCAGGTGAGCTGTAATTAAGCAGGGAGCAGACATTAGGGAGCAGATGAGCTGCAGGGAGAAACACAGCAGCAGCTTTCTACCATCTGATCCTGCAGCAGCAGACACGTAGTATAGTCTGACGCTCGCCAAGTAAGCTTCTAATTCACTCCTCCTCCTCGTTCTCTCTCTCTGTTATGCTCACACCCACCACACACACACTGTAGAAACCTTCACATTATCCATGTGTCTGCCTTTTCTTTTTTTTCTGTCACAGAAGACGGTGGAATGCAGTTTGTCTGTCAGGGCAAAAGAGAAGCAGGAAAAAAGAAAAAAAGAACGCCACCTCATCATTCTGTGATTCAACTTCCAGCTCTGATCTGATCAACACAATGTCACTAATCCAAGAACACATATCAAAAAGTATCCAAATGTAAAAAAAAAAATGTCTCCAATGGAGAAAATGGAACCAAACCAAATAACCTCTCAGCATACCTAATACCTTTATGTAACAAACAAAACACTTTTAATTACATCATGCTAATAATAGTGGTTTTTTATGAATATGGTCCAGGTTTTTGGACATGAAATTGCGTGAAACATTCACGCAATTCTAGGTGTGGAAGACAGTTCCTTCTAGGTGTGGAAGACAGTTCCTGTAAACAGAAATAAAATAAAAAGCTAAATGACACATCAGTCAGCAAAAGTTGTTTATAAAGGGGAATTATTAAGCCATTATTACTGATGGAGAAAATGTACAAGCCATATATACTGTATTTTTTGTTTTTATATAAAACTACACTACAGACATTGAAAAGACGACATGATTTACTTCCAAGCCAATCTACATTTGTTTGAAAAGTGAAAGGTGAAAAGCCGTAACTTTCAGATCGTTGAAAAGTCATTGAAAACTGGGTTTGAAAGCTTCTTTTCAACATCTATTGTTGGATTGCTGTAGGACAAAATCAGACCGACCAAACGCAGCCTATTTTTCAAAAACTGTTTCTGGACTAAATCAACGCTATGATAAACCAACCAGAACATCTACATGATTTCTGGTATTCGGGAGGCCTCATCTCAGCTGTCCTAAAAAATAGTGAACACGTTTTTTTTTTATAAAATTGAAAATAGAGAAAAATGCAGTCAATGAAATGCGGAATGTTCTTCAGAGAAAATGTGTGGCTTTTATTAAAGCTTTTAATTCAACCCTCGAAGGACTGATTTTTGGTGCCACCTCCAGCAGAGAGACCAGTCAGCCAAGGCCCCTCTCCCACCCTAGCTCGCTGTCTAAAAGCGGGTTCCCATCAATCTTCAGCTGTCCTTCTCCACTCTCCTGAGCTAACATCGTCAGACCGCCATATCTCCGGCGCTCCGGTGCTTTTGCTTAAAATTAGCATGGCCAGCAAAAGCAGTTTCCCCGGTCGGTGGAAGCATTATTGTTGATGAGCTGCTACTTTTATTTTGGTTTGCAGGAACTGTTTATGTGGCAGAGTAAGGACAAAAGGGTTGGGTTGGGATCTCTGTTCCTATGCATAGAGATTTGGCATGCACTCACCTAACATAGACCTACCTACAGCAATAACTCCAATAACAAACGATAATTTCATTCAAAATGTATTTATTAAAAATGCTTAACAATTCCTGTAATGAATGAAAAGCACAATGAAAGAAATAATGTATCATCTAAACATCCCTCACTTAACAATAAAATTTAACAATAACTCTCAATTCCCAATAACACATGATACTCAGCCTCAGTAATGAATTAAATAATGTCTGTTCTGTAGGCTTTTGGAAAAAATAAATTAACAAATGAGCTAATTAACAAAAAATACCTGTTGTGTAGCAAAAATTATTCAAAATGTACCAACAACGAACAAACATATCATTAGACTATCTTTACTTTCAGAGTCCAGGTGGCTTTTCAGATCCCTTGCAACTCCATTGGACACCGAGACATATGTGCACAAGGCCTCCCATTTGTCTCGACCCGGTCTGAAAGCGGGAAAACTCTTTTGTAAATCGTCGGTAAACATACATTTGCGCTTTTGCATGTTGTTGGCGTACTGACAGCCACGCAATCTATATTCTGATTAAGAACAGGGCTGCCCGCACTGACGCGGCTCAGGGATTACATCACACGCAGTGTCGTGCGCAGTGCCCTAGCGCCTGTAAATGTAATGGTCCGATTAAGGTAATTTAAAAAATCAGGACATTTCCTCACTTTCTAAAAAAAACCCGGGACGCCCGGGACAGGACGTGAAATAAGGATATTTCCCAGGAAATACGGACGTTTGGTCACCCTAATCACATTTAATGTATTTTTTATGCATTTGAGTCTTTAAAATACCTAAACTTGTACAAAAAGATTGTCTGCATCATTTCTAATCAGATGGTAGTATCCAAAAATAACTTAGTACTCATGTACCCATTTTACCAAATACTTTTTTTACTTTACTTAAGTCATTTCTTGAATACGTTTTTTTTTATACTTTTACATTTGAGTAAAAAGTAGTGCTACTCTTACTGAGTACAGTCTTTGGATTTTCGACCCACCTCTGATGTTTTATACTAAAAATACTAGTAAGAATATGTTAAAATAGTAGTACTGAGAAAAAAGTATGCAGACGGACAGCAGCCAAAGTTGGGTGTCTGATTAAAACTATTAACATGATGGTGGCAGCATCGTGCTGTTGGGATGCTTTCCTTTATCCAAGACAGGGAACCTTGTCTGATTTAATTGGAGAAAAAAAAACGTTTAGAACCTACCTTTTCGCAGGGACACAACTCTAAAGTTACTTAAAAGAATTGTAAAATCAAAGCGTGTTCGCATCAGTTATTTTTTCAAAAACAAAAACTTAATGTAAAGTAGATGTGTAAAGCTGACAATGAGCACCCAAAGTGATTACTGATTAATCCTGCTAATCGAACAACCACATTAAAATTGTAATCAAGCATTTTTTTATGTTAATAATTCTAAAAAATAAATAGAATAAAAAATAAATAAGTAAAAAAGCTTAAAGGGAATGAATGAGTATACAAAACAGTCTAATTGTTGGTTCAGATTCAATTGTAATTCAATGTAATTTCCTTCTGCGATTATTACAGTAGGTCTAATTCTGAAAACTAAAAACTTAAAGAATGTTGTGTAAAAGAAATGAAAAGATCCGGAAGCTTGGTAAAACAGAAGGAAAGCAAATGTAATTGAAGGTTTAGGTGATTAAAACGCTAAGATTATAAAATATGGACTGGCAGCGCCTTTGAGAAATTTTTTGGCACTGGCTTATACCCTCTGGACTAAGTTTCTGGTAAAAAGGCATCAAAATAAAGCAGTGAAATGTGCAGTTTTCTTTTATTGTTTTAGTTTGAAAGCTGATGGCCTAAATTAAAGAGTACATAATGATGTAAACTATGTCTTTTAAAATAAAATTCTGAACGGTCTTTCACAAAACCCCTCCTAAGACATTGTATTTGGAGGTCACTGGGTAAAAAGCTGCCTGCTGTTTGGGGGAAAACCTTATAAATGTTTGGAATGCTCAGGCGGTCATTTTTTGTTCAAGAGGAAGCAAATTAAACATGCACATAGGTGTAGCAACACAGTTCTTATATGTTTAATCTAATTTGAGCTCAGGGAAAGATTTATAGCGGTTTATTTTGTATCAGCAGTGAAGCAAAACAGACTCTAATTTTCACCAATCCTCTGGAAGAGACAAATCTTGCTCAGGATTCTTGAAAAAAAAGAATGGCAATGGTTCAAGACAATTAACTTTTAAAACAAAAATACAACCATTGCATTCTCTTATTTTAAGTGCATAATATCTAATTATCGTCTTTTAAGAGTAAAGGGTATTCCATTAGCAGATCATCTTATTTTCCTGCCCAAATTAACGATAAATACAATGATTCATTGCATTAGATGTTATGACATCTTGTTCTCATTTTTGTATTGTATGGTGAAAAAGATTTTTCAGATTAATGCAAGGTAAATAAATATATGTCATTATCCATCAATGCCACTACACTCTTGACTCACTGACCTAATCTGATCTTTTATTGTTAATAGGCGGTTACAAATGAACCTTTTCGATGCATTTCAAGACATGTTTAGTTGTCCATTAATCAAGGTACACTGAGAAAGAAAGACTTATCACTCATATATATTGCCAGAGAGTATTTTCAAAGTCTTCTAGCTGCAAATTAAGTTTTTAATACAAAAATATAGTTAAAACAAATTTAAATTGGATCACCCAAAGATGCTAATCAGATAAATGTAAGATGATGATTGTTTGTGAATTGTGAATCAAGGTAATGTGAAAAAGAAACACAGGCTAATTTCCCATATTTAGGCTATCTTAAAGCAGTGACAGTTGAAACTACACTCTTCTATGGGTTAAATCTCCATAAAACAATATACAAGGCAGTCCGAACTGAAAATAGCATGAAATCCAAGTAAATCAGAAGGTGAATCACAACCAAACAGAAATCTAGATTAAAAGCAGGGTTACTGAAGATGGAAATCCTCCTCTGCCTCTCCAGTGATCATATGGATCAAGTTTCCCCCTGCTCAAACCCCTCCTTCCTCAGATCCAGGCATGCTGTGCAATTATGGAAGGAGGGACATGCTTTTTCTCCTTCTATTTTTTTTTTTTTCCCTTTGAAGGAGATGTTCTTTCTTGTCTTCCCTAAACGTGAGCAGCAGCAACGGGCTAATGAGGGTGCACCCCCCCTTAGTCGGTCCTGTCCCAGTACCTCCCAGTTCTTTGGGCTCCCATATAAAAGCCCTTGTGGAAAATGAGTGCAGGCAGTAGGGAGTTTTCTGCTGGGGTCAGGAGGACTTTGGACAGACGCACGGATCCTGCCCCAAACACCCCTGTATGAGTGGAGTGTAGCAGAAAGAGAAAACATCCCCAACTTTTTTCCTCTTTTGCCTCAAAGAGTCTACATGTCTGGTGGCATCTAGACATGTTCAGCTTTGTGGATTTGCGGCTGGCGCTGCTGCTTGGCGCCACGGTGCTCCTGGTCAGGGCGCAGGGCGAGGACGACCGTAAGTTTCATCAGTTTGTTGGAGCCTCTCAACACTTTTCTCCCTTTTCATTAAAAAAAGGATGGATTTCTTCTTAATGGCTGGACGGCTGAGATCTTAGAAAGAGAAGAGGAGAATGCAAAATAATTTAAAAATTAGATCTCTAAAGGTTGGTAGTCTGTACAATAGACAGAACAGGGTGTGCGTAATCGATCGGGCATCTCAAAAAGGCCTCACTCTCTCCTCCTCCTCTTTGTTCTCATCTAGTACTCCCCCACTTTTCCAATGCATGCAGAGCAAGTTGCTGCAAGTTTTTTTTTTTACTTTTCTCCAGCTCAGTGGAATAAGTCAATGCACAGATGACATGTACAGAGCCTTCATAAAATTTAAAAAATTGTTTCTCCCATTTAATCAGTTTTACATTGCTTCCAGATTTCCACTAGATTTACATAAAAGTTATCTCATGCCTGATCGAAGTGGCAGTGCTATTCACAGCCCTTGATTCAGTAAGAACAAGGGAGTCACATGCTAAGGAAAATCAGGAGGGGAGAAGCAGGTTTAGTCTTGCCTGGTGGATAGATATAAACAACTTTACGTACATAAACCTACAACAATGCTTTGCTACTGAAAAGCCATCAGAAAGGAACATAAAACTGTTATCATCTGAGAAGACAAAGAAAACCAAATCAAATCTTGGGAGAGGGACCATGGAGTTGATATTCAGTTTTCCAGATGTTCCTCTTATCTGGAAAGGACTCAGCTGTCTATTTGAAGCAGATCGGCTGTGAGACTGAGAGTGAACTTATAGCGACACCCATAGGCTCCTCTGTGCATCCAGTAACATCTGGCTGCCACGTCAATTCCCCTCCTACACTGTTCTCCACTTTCTTTCCGCTCATTTTTTTTTGTCTGGCTTCCTTTGATTGCAAACACATGTGCAGAGTTTCCACCAGCCTCTGCCAAACTAGCAGTCTTTGGCCCTAGTGCTTTGCCTTCTCTGAGCTCAGCGCTTTGGCATGCCGCAAAATTTATATCTCCTCTGAAAGCAGAACTAGGACTGAAAATATTTTAGGTGGAAATTTTAGCTATGGCTTGCTGTACAGTTAGATAGATCTTGACACATAGGTAGATTGTAACCTCTCAGTCACCCTTGACCCGTTGGTCTCTTTCACATCTATGAACAGCCAAAAGTTTTTTGTCAAAAGCACTTTGTTAAATAAAAGATTCCATCCTGGAATAGCAAAGATATATTTCTTTTCTTTTCTAAAACTTTTTTTCTTCCTAAATGGATGAAGAAAGCTGATGTCACAATATCTACAAGTTAATTAAATTATTATTGAATCTTAAGTTATTCTCTGGTAAAATAATTAATTAAATAAATCAAACTTTAATTAAGTAAATCTATCTTCATAATAGGTTTTAAAATTTATATTTCTGACTACTACATATGTGTCTTTCTCTCTGTTGCCGCCCCTCAGGTACAGGTGCCAGCTGCACCCTTGGAGGCCAGGTGTTTGCAGACCGGGACGTGTGGAAACCAGAGCCATGTCAAATCTGTGTGTGTGACAGCGGAACTGTGTTGTGCGATGAGGTTATCTGTGAAGAGCCAGCTGACTGCCCCAACCCCATTGTACCTACGGGCGAGTGCTGCCCCGTTTGCCCCGATGATGGTACTACAGCTTTAAGTGTTTGCATGATTCTCATGAAATGTTGAACCTTTACGCTATACATTGCACCGTTTGCAAAGTTCCAAAACAAATTTTATTAATTCATCTTTTAAAAAAGATTAAACAACATTAGAGGTTTGCTTAATCTAAATTTAGGCCGACTATCATTATAATAAATAATTCTTTTATCTGCTAAATTTATATATTGTTTTATTGTACATTCCAAATTTTGTGTTTCTTCTTTTCAGGCTACCACTCTGCTCAGGTTGAGGTAAATGTGAAATTATTTATATTGATATCAATAAATCAATTGTTCAGATTAGATAAAAAAAAAAAACTGTTGGTGTTTTAGGAGCTGTTAAAAAATATTTTGTTATAAACAGTCTTTACTGAGATTAACTAGTATTTATTGAATAAAAAGTAAAAGTTTTATTTTTTTTTGCTGTTGTTTACACAGGCTAATGATATGTAGTAGAACAGCATCATGGACGTATATTTCTGTGTGTCAGTTTTCATATTATTATATGAAGACCAGTTTTGATGGTTTTGCCAACAGGGACCCAGAGGAGAACGTGGACCCAAGGGAGAAAGGGTATGTTTATAATTTTGTTTTCTCTGGATTTGCTCGATCCACAGCTTTAAATCTTGTCAGTGTGTATAAGTTCAGGCACGTTGACCAGATTCCTATGTCCTTAAGTTGGAGCCAAAATACCTTATTGACAATGCAGAAGAGGTTTCTTCATGTGTTCTTTTCCAATGATAGTGAGAATATGGCATTGAAAAAGTCTCCAACAGTGCAGGTTTAGTAACATGTTAACTGAATGTTTGTACTTTAATATAGTCCCTCCTGAAATTTGCACTAAAAGCTTCATTTGCACTTACTACATCTGTTTCTACCTTTATTAATAGTAAGCAAGTTACCTGAATGCAAAAAACATTACTAGTTACATTAACAAAATATTGGTACATAACATAGATGTGTTTGTCATTTTTATTTAACAAAATAAGACTTGAGTTTATTTACTCAAACGTATTTTTAGCATGTTAAGGGAAAGGGCTGGTTTTTGCTCCAAAAAATTACCATCAGAATATATTATGGAACGATAGGTTATAGAACAATAAATGTTGGTCCTTAACATACGATCATAATGGGCTATTGTGTGCACTTCTAAAATCTTTGAATAAATGATTTTAAATTATTATTTTGTTGTTTTTATGCAGCTAACTAGTTTTGTGGCAAGCTAGCAGCTAGTTATGCAAATGAACAAGCACATATATATGTTGGCAATATTATCTTACTGTAATTATTGTGAAATAGCTTAAATTAATGCTTTGCAGACTTGGCACATCTACTTCCTGTATGTTGATGTCACATGACCACAGCCTCTGTTTTTGTGCCTGATTATGCGGTGATTAGTGTAAAGAAGCAAACTGAGATTTTGGGATATTTCAAGTTTTGTTTTTTAAAGATGACAAGCTTTTACACAGACTATTACGATTATTATGGAATTTTAAAAAGCTGTTCCAAAAAATAGTTTTCAGGAAACTCAAAAAGGAAAACTTTGCCTTCTGTATTTCCATAAGTTGATCATGGCATCAATAATAGTAATTCAAATGACACTCTTGCCACGATTTTGAAATCTACTTTCTTTCTCTCTAGGGTCCTCCTGGTCCTCCAGGTCGAGATGGTCTTGACGGTCAGCCTGGACTGCCAGGACCTCCTGGCCCTCCTGGACCCCCTGGCCTCGGTGGAGTAAGTTGTCATGTTTTTTTTTTTTTTTTTTTCTTTGCATAATTTTCTGTTTTTACTAGTTTTGGGTTTAGAATGGGGAATTATGAGCCAATCTAGGCCGGTGACACCAATCACATTATATGTTTCCGTAAACTTGGTAATACCATAAAAAAAAAATTCTTTATTTCTTTTGCAAAAAACATTTTAAAAATCACATTTGTGAGCCGCCATGTTGTGCTTGTATTCTTATGTTTAACATTTGAGAAGACCTAAAGTTGCAAAAAGGATTTCCTGAAATTCCAAGTTGCCTTGTGGTATTTCATTTAGTATGAAACTGAATTACTTTTGGAGAGTTGGCATGTAAGTCTGATCTGATCTCAAAAATGAGTGTTTCATATTGAATTCTGCTTCAGGATATGTCATGGTGAGGATTTAATTTGTAGAGAAGGGGATGCAAAGTTTATTTTTGCATTCTCAATATTGTTTCTATTATTCTCAATATTGTTTCTATTATTATTATTATTATTATTATTATTATTATTATTATTATTATTATTATTATTATTATTATTATTATTTTTTTTATTATTATTATTATTATTATTATTATCTATTTTTTATATCAGTGCAGATTACATTTTCAAGTATAACTGGAAATTGCACAAAAGCATAAGAAAACCTGGAGCAAAATCTATGAGTTGCTGGGCTTTATTTACAATCTAACCTTGTGTAAACAATCAATCTTCAAGGCCCAAGATCATTTACCGTATTGTAGATTTCTATTGAAGCTTGGAAATTTTATATAAATTACATTTTCTGTCTTGCTAAGTGTGCTAGATGACTTAATGCAACATAATACTAGGCTAGAACAAAATCTTAAATTTTGTCTCAACCATAAGGTTTTGATAGATTAGGAATAATAACATTGCTAGCTTCCTTTTTCAATTTTAAATAGAACTTTATTTATCTACCTCCATCCCTATATTTTACATACTTAGTAACTACTAGAAGATCTGTTATAATTAGTGTCACTAACCTCAAGCCATGTCATAACTTGCACCATGCTTAGCTAAGTTAACAGCTAACATCTGTTTTATTTCATTGATCAGCCTCAACAGGCCAAATTTTTTATAGTTTTTAAATTGTTTTGGTCTTGTTAAATATTAATTAAAATTATCCCCACTAAATGTGTAGATTGGGGCTAGTTCTTGGTTTTGTTAATAAGCTGTATGAAAGTTTTTGGCAAACATTGCTCTTGGTGAATCGGTATAAGACGTTAAATGGATACAGATCTCTAAAACGACATGTCTGTTTTCTTTATGTGTTTTAGAACTTCTCCCCACAGATGTCTGGTGGCTATGATTCAAAATCCACTGTTATGCCTGTGCCTGGACCAATGGTAGGACATGCGCACTCAAAGAGGTTTCTATTTCTGTCCTTGTGCTTTAAGATGTTGGTGTTTCTAATCTCTTCCATGTTTGCCTAACAGGGTCCAATGGGACCACGTGGACCTACCGGACCTCCTGGTCCTGCTGTAAGTGCAAAACCTTCCTCCTTTTAGAGACAGAAATATAATGTTAACACTGATTGTCTCATTGCATTGGTCTTTTCAAAATTGATAATTTATTAATTCTCATTCTCATCCTCCATAAATTATATTTGTTAGCCCCAGCTTGATCTATCAAAGTTGGTTTAGAAATTTGTACAGTCAATACATGCTGGTTGAAATGACAACCCAAATCAGAACCACTCACTGTTGGCTTTTTCATCCCTGTTAATGATATGTATTTAACTTGCAACATGCTAACAATCAATTCAGCTTTAATCCAAACTGATAGGCCAACCTCGCAGCTAAGTAAATTAGACAAATATTTTATAAGCAGAAATTATTTTCCTGCTTAGCCTTAAGTTATTTTTTATAGCCTCTATAATTTAGATCAGCACTTTTAATAAATGGTAGTTAGACTTTTGATGATATTTGGGTTACTGTCTGTCCCTACAGGGATCCCCAGGACCCAGTGGCCCACCTGGTGAGCCTGGAGAGGCTGGAGCTCCTGTGAGTATTGAAAATAAATTCACATCTTTAATTATAACTTCTCTGTAGTTAGACTAACTGTGTCTTTTTTTAGGGCCCCATGGGTCCACGTGGACCTGCGGGACCTTCTGGAAAGAACGGAGAGGACGTAAGTGATCTGCTTGTATATTTTGGTGCACATATAAAGGATAGTTTAGATTGAAAGCTTAAAGAAGCAATGTATTTTTTCCTTATCTCGATCTGTCTTCAGGGGGAGGCTGGCAAACCTGGTCGCCCAGGTGAACGTGGACCTTCCGGACCACAGGTACATAACCTGTGAAATGTGTTTTTAAATACTTGGTGTAAATCAAAAGCTAAGAGCCCAGCAGTTTACTTTAAACCATCCCTGTCTTCGCTTCAGGGTGCTCGTGGTTTCCCAGGAACTCCCGGACTTCCTGGCATTAAGGGTCACAGAGTAAGTTAAGCCTTGTTTTATGATCCTACTCTTCCAAAACCCTGAGCAAAAGCAACTCATGAAGCTCATATTGATTTGACTATTTTTCTCTTCAGGGGTTCAGTGGTCTGGATGGTGCTAAGGGAGACACTGGTCCTGCAGGACCCAAGGTGATTGGTTCTTCACATATCAAATTTCTTTCATGTGGTGTCAAAATAGCCATTTGAAGTGATGCAAAGGTAGCTAGACTGGAAACAGAGCTGATTTAAAAAATAAAGTAATAAGTATGATTACAGAATGGTTGAAATTTGATCTCTAGAGCTTAATCCAGCAGTGAAAACACTGCAAGTATATGGCCCTTAATGGAGCTGACACTGATGTACTGATGAGACCAAATACTAATATTGCTGCTATGAATAATATCAATACCTGTCCTCATATGTATTGTGCTATCCATTTGATCCCATGAAAAACTGACTTCACAGCTGACATCTCTGCCTCAGACAAACACCCAAAAATACTCAATTATTATATCAATTTCACATGCAAAAACAAATATCACGTGACTTTTTTTTTACATGAAACACATACACAAATGCATCACGAACATAAGCTGTTGATACTGGTCAACTTTAACTGATGGAGCCAATACTGATGTTTTAAAAAACAAAATAACTAACATCAGCCATGTATCATGAATCCCTAGTCATTAGAAATAGGAAATGAAGGAATATTATTTGACAGAAATAACTCAGAGCAAAGATGAAGATATATTATTTAGAGATGTTAGGAATTTTATCCCCAAAAACAGACCTCATATGGCTCTAACAGTATTTATTAAAAGTTTTGAAGGCACCAGTCTTTTCTTATTTTTTTTTACAATGAAACTGCCGTTTTTTGTGATTTTGTGTATGTAGACAAATCTTCTAAGGCTTATATCCTAATCCTTCTGTATCAAACTCTTGTTAAAGCATAGACAATAAAAAAAAATATTTAATAGTATTTTGAGAAAAAACAACTTTTTGAGCTTGGCTGAATGTTAAAAAAAAAAAACTAGTGTATTTGCAAAACACTTTGGAACACAAATTGACGGTTTCAATTTATAAAATATAAGTAAGTCTTTTGACATCTTCTAATTCCTCTCAGTCTAATACCCTCATGTCATTAACCACTGCCGGCAGCTAATAGTTTCAGTCAGAAACCACTGTCAAACCCATACATGAAGATGTAACTCTTGTGTGGTTTTGAAGTGGTCTTGATCAATAAGCCAAAATCTTTCCTCTAGCTTTAGGTTGTTTTGCTAGTTTTCTGCCAGGGTCCTTCTGAAAGCATATTGTAACAATATACAAGACATTCATTACCCTTTATTTTGTCATTTACTGTATGTTTATGTATCTACTGATAGCCAAGGTTTTATCTAACAGTCAGTTGGGAATAACCTGGTTGGTGCTACAATAAGATATTCCTGGGTCAAATCCTGCTATCTCTGGTAACCACCAGAGACACCCTTAGTCAGAGAGTTTAACAAACACTGGTTGTCAGCAGGCATCTTTTTATGACAGTTTAAGTTTGCCTGGTCCTTGTCTTTTAGTGGGATCAAAAATGATGCCAACTATTAGAAGCCTTCCTGTCCAAAGTTAGCCTAAACAAATACATGTGTGGTCAGCATTGATTAAACCATATGATCATACCCAACCACATTAACTAATTTTTTGCTTTGTTAACAGGGAATGCAAAACTGTCTTTTATTTCTCAATTCCCTGGTTAAACTGTAAAACAATTGCAGTTGGGTTCACTAAATTCTGAACACTCGTTCATACTTTGATAATAAGACCTTTTTCAATCCATTAGTCCTTTTTGTGTCAATGGGGAGGTGCAGCCGAGTGGTTAGGGCATTGTGCTGGGATTCTAGATGTTCTGAGTTCGAGCCCCACTCCCACAGACTGCCAATCTGTGTCCCTGAGCAAGACCCTTAACCCCACAATGCTCGCTGGGCGCTGCACATTCGCAGCCCACTGCTCCACAAAGGGATGGGATAAATGCAAAGAGTTAATTTCGTGGCTCTGTACTTGTGACAGTGTAATGACAATTAAGTTGAATTCTATTATATTTATTCTATTAAAGTTTTCTTGAAATTCTTGAAAGGATAACTTTAGCCCTGTTGGAATCAAAGTACAATATTACCTTCAGTAGCTTTCATTGAAGAGATTTACATATTTGCAGTCTCTTAGTTTTTTAGGCTTCATTTACAAAGAGGTTATCAAACATTTCCCCCAAATAGACAAAAGTCCATATCAGCTTAAGGTGACTAAGAACTAAGGTTACTAAATGGTGATCTAAATTTGTAGTGCAAGGTAAAACAAAAGGCGAAAGAATTCTAGTTTTACTGGGTATCTCAATTTAGCAGCCTGTCTGCTCATAATAATTTGTTAGATTGGTCAGATTGTTTATCAATTTAGATGTAGTGTTTTGTTTATGTCCATTAACATTCTCTCTCTGTCTTTGTTCTAATTTAAGGGTGAGGCTGGAGCCCCTGGTGAAAATGGAACTCCTGGTGCAATGGTGAGTGAAAGAGGAAGCTTTTTATGCTGGAACTGCTTGTCCTTGACCACTTCCCTTTGACTGATAGATAAATGCATTTTAAACTGTTTTCCTAAAGGGACCTCGTGGTCTGCCTGGTGAGAGGGGTCGTGCTGGTCCTCCAGGAGCTGCTGTGAGTTCACACACAATCACAGCTGCAATATGTTATATAGATTATTGACCAATTTATGAACAAGCACCAACCAACCATTTTTGTGTGTCTCAACCAGGGAGCTCGTGGTAACGATGGTGCTGCTGGTGCTGCTGGACCTCCGGTATGCCTTAGATGCTCTGGCAGTTGACCTAACTTAAAAATGGCCATTTTTATTACAGCTCAAATCTGAGAATAAAAAATAAAACACACTGCTTTTTTTCTATATCTGCTAAATTAAAGGAGCTTTACTGTGTAACATAAGTTAGAACCAACATAAAAGGATGAGCTGCTTTTGTTCAAGTTTTGTTTGTCTGCTTTCAGGGTCCCACTGGCCCTGCTGGACCTCCTGGATTTCCAGGTGGCCCAGGACCCAAGGTAAGATTTTGCCTAAAATCATCCGATCGGCATATATAACTAGTTCTCCATGAAGAGGTCTACCTAAATGAATACATTTGAATTGAAAATTGGATTGAAGTTCTAAACCACTAACTGGTTCTGGTTCTTGTTTTCTATCCACCCAGGGTGATGTTGGAGCACAGGGTGCACGTGGACCTGAGGGACCTGCTGGAGCCCGTGGAGAACCTGGTAACCCTGGACCCGCTGGCCAGGCTGGACCATCCGTAAGTATTAGGCTCTTAACTTGAGGTTAATAAAAGTTATATTGAACCTTTAATCAAGACCAAATTAAATATCTGCTGATTATTTGAAGCAAAATAATAATATATATATATATATATATATATATATATATATATATATATATATATATATATACATATACATATAATATATAATTCAATTTAGAATGTATAAATGTAAATATGTGATTTGAAATTATTTAATTTTTCTTTTCCTTTTAGGGAAACCCTGGAGCTGATGGTGCGCCTGGTGCTAAAGGAGGCCCTGTAAGTTTTTGCGTTATGCATTTACCTTTATCCAACCATAAATTTAAGAGTTCCTAAAAGCTCACACCAGTGTTGCTTTAACAGTAGTTTCAGTCAGAAAGCACTGTCAAGCCCATACATGAAGATACAACTCTTATGTGAATGTTTGCTGACCCCTGCAGGGTGCCCCTGGTGTTGCTGGTGCTCCTGGTTTTCCTGGACCACGTGGACCCCCAGGACCTCAGGGTGCAGCTGGTGCTCCTGGACCCAAGGGAAACACTGTAAGTTGAGTTCTTAAGACACAACTCAGAGCTACCCATTTGACTACAAAAACAAATGTTTCCTCATTAACTGTTTGATATTGAAAAAAAGGGAAACAATGAACAGAGATTTATTTATTCTCTAATAAAAACCGTAGTTTGTTGGTAAATTGTATATGTTGTTTAAATTTTAATGTGTCTTTTAGGGTGAAGTTGGTGCCCCAGGATTCAAGGGAGAGCCCGGTGCTAAGGGAGAGTCTGTAAGTTCACAAATAGAACAAAGTTTTTAATATATAATCAATATATTTAGCCATTGATCTAATTGATTTTGTTTTTTTTCCAGGGTGCCCCAGGTGCTCAGGGACCCCCAGGACCTGCTGGTGAGGAAGGCAAGAGAGGAGCCAGAGGAGAACCTGGTGCTGCGGGCGCTCGTGGAGCACCTGGAGAACGTGTATGCACTAATTCTAAATGTGTTTCTGTTTTATTTTTTGAGAGAGGGGGATCACACCTGGGGTGCTAAAAGTCAACGTGGAAATATAGCTTTCCTCTTTATTCATATTATTTCTGCATTTCTAACTATAAATCTTTATATCTTTGTTGATATTTCAGTGCCCTTTGTGTCAAAATTACAAACAACACACTCTGAGCCAATTCAATTTTCTCTCCCCTATACAGTACAAGGGGTCAAACTGCTCTTTTATAAATAAGTATGGGCCCTTATAGAGCACAACAGATTTTCTCTCCTTTTTTGGGTAGGGGGGGGTCTACTAAGATAAATTACATAACAGGTTTAGAAGTATTGGATAATTTATCTTAATTAAGGAGGTAATTTCTATCTGTAAGTGCCCTGATTAACAGTCCTGTGATTTCTAATAATGTAGTTATACAGTGTTTAGTACTCAATTCTTGTTTTTAGAAACCTCTTTTTGCAATGAGGAGTTACTTCTGCTTTAATTCTGTTTTGAACAGCTTCCACCAGAGGGTGGTGCTGTAAACATGTAGCCAAAGTATGACATAATTCATTCCAGGTTTATTTTGATTATTTTGTTTAATTCTGCCTATAGGGTGCCCCTGGTGGTCGCGGTTTTCCTGGTGCCGATGGCCCGGCTGGACCCAAAGTAAATCACACAATCAAACACCATCTAATATGTTGAATGATTAAAACAACTAAATAGCAAGTTCCTATTGTCAAATTCCTTCCTGTTCCTGACTCTAGGGTGTAAATGGTGAGCGTGGTGTTCCTGGTCCTGTTGGACCTAAAGGTTCCACCGGTGAGCCTGGTCGCACTGGTGAGCCTGGTCTCCCTGGAGCTAAGGTACAAATAAATAATTGTTTGGCCTTTCTGCTTTTACCAGTGTGACACGCTGACCATGTCATCTGATCTGCAATCCTTGTTCCGTAGGGTATGACTGGCAGCCCTGGCAACCCTGGACCTGATGGCAAAATGGGAGCTCCTGTAGGTTTATGCCCTGCATATTCCCCATCAAACCGCTTACATCTTGCTGCTGAAGTAAAGTTAATTCATGGTCAAACTTTCCACACAGGGAGCCCCTGGACAAGATGGACGCCCTGGACCCCCTGGACCTGTTGGAGCAAGAGGTCAACCTGGAGTCATGGGATTCCCTGGACTAAAGGGAGCCGCTGTGAGTGTTGTTTGAAAAGATTCACACTGTCAGCTCACTGACATATGCTGCAAGTAAATCTTCATCATATGGCTTCTTTTATTTGTACTTCTCTAGGGTGAGGCTGGAAAGCCCGGTGAAAGAGGAGTAATGGGACCCACTGGCCCTGCTGTAAAGAACCCATATTTTACTCACATTTGATTTTTTTCAAAGGCATTCTTGTCATTTAGATAGGGTGTATCTCTCAGTTTTAAAACCTGCAATCTTTTGCATTAGGGAGCTGCTGGAAAGGATGGTGATGTTGGTCCTCAGGGTCCTCCAGGACCAGCTGTAAGGAACACCTGTATAGTTTGCTTTACTACCCTTTCTACAGTACTTGCATGACACATTGCTTAATGTTGCAAAAATGTCTGTTTGTCCATCGCCAGGGTCCTACTGGCGAGAGAGGAGAAACAGGACCTTCAGGAGCCCCTGGATTCCAAGGGCTTCCTGGTCCTCAGGGTGCCGTTGGTGAGAGTGGCAAACCTGGAGAGCAGGTGCATATTCAGATAGAAGTTAACCTTAAAAAATTCTTCTAAGCAGAAGTTCACCCTTCTCATAGCTATCTTTTATCTAGGGTCTGCCTGGTGAGCCTGGAGCTGTGGGACCTGCTGGACAAAGAGTAAGCCTTTCTTAATCAATGTTTTCATAGCTAATTGGAAGGATAGAAAACGGTCTTTGGAGTTTTTTTTGTTTTTTTTTTTACACCTGTTCATAGGGTAAAAGAATACTTTAGCATCTAGCAATGTTTAGCTTGTTGACTAGCAGGCTAATGTTTTCTTTAGCAGTGACATGGTTTATTTTGACCCTTACCTAAGTTTCTTCATGATCTCCTCAGGGTGACAGAGGATTCCCTGGTGAACGTGGTGCCCCTGGCCCTGTTGGACCTGCTGGTGCCCGAGGATCTCCTGGTTCTCCTGGTAATGATGGTGCTAAGGTAAAGGGTAATTTAATTGATTTGTGACTTTAAGTAAAATAATGTTCAAGTAAGCCTACCTGTTAACCAGTCTTTGATTTCCTCCATTTGTCATTAGGGAGAACCTGGAGCCCCTGGTACTCCAGGAGCTATGGGTTCCCCTGGACTGCAGGGAATGCCTGGTGAGCGTGGAGCTGCTGGTCTTCCAGGACTGAGAGGAGATAGAGTGAGTTATTAATGCATCATTCTCAATATTTACATCCACATCTCATCATGTATAAAATTAATCTATATGAAATTATTTTATGACTAGCATGTGGTATGTGGTCCCCTATTCCAAAAAATCCAGCTTGGTTTCTAAAATATTTATTTGAAAACCAGTAATTAGGTCTTTGCTTGTAGATATTATCACTTGGATTTGGGGCCCACCGTTACTTTCAAAGCCTGCATCAGCTTTGTCTCCAGTTCACTGCAATTACTTCCCTGGACCATATTTGACAGATTTTCTAGATTTTTGTCTGTTGTCTTGTCATTGTGAAATAGTTAATGTCACACTAGCAAAAAAAAACCTTAGACTTATGCTGGAACATTGATGACACAATGTTCATTAGCTGCCTACACAGGACATTTTTCTCAGTAAAATGTATTTAGACTGAAGGACATTTTGCTAAGAAACAGATTATTGGTCATTCTCTTAAAAAAAGTAAAAATACTGTTGTTTAATCTATTAGAAAGAGCAGAATTTCCTCAAGTAAGAGTTAGGTAAATTAAAAGTTAAACACATTCATTGGCAAGAGTTTGGCTTTAGCAAAACCTAATTAGCACAGTGCAGGGTTACCAGAAAGATGCATGGGAGAAAACAGATTTTAATATTTATTCCAGTTCTAACCTTTATATTGATTTTCTAAAATGTTGCTCCAATTCTTTCTCATAATAACACATTATAAATTCAATTTGAATTGGAAAAAATATTAGGAACATGTTTTTAACTCTTGGAAATGACTGCAGTAAACACCAGCCAGTAACTGGTGCTATCCTCACCCCGGAGGAGTCCTTCCCTTCACCATGATACCTGAATGGTGTATTAGAACACAGATTTCTATTACAATGATAGATATGCCTCATTTTGCTAACAACCTTTTTAACAAGCTATCCTCATCCAATAATCAAGGGGGACCAAGGAGCTAAGGGTGCTGATGGAGCACCAGGTAAAGATGGGCCCCGTGGCTTGACTGGACCAATCGGACTTCCCGGACCTGCTGGAGCACCTGGAGATAAGGGAGAGTCTGGTCCCGCTGGACTTCCCGGACCTGCTGGTGCACGTGGAGCCCCTGTATGTAAAGGCTTTGTGGTTGTCCTCCAAAAAGTTGTACCACAACCTTCTTATTATTGAAAATCTTGCTGACCGTACTCCATCTGTTACAGGGTGAGCGTGGTGAATCCGGACCCCCTGGACCTGCTGGATTTGCTGGAGCTCCTGTAAGGCTCAGTTGCTCACAACTTTCTTTCTCTCTCTCTCTCTTTCTTTCTTTCTTTCTTTCTTTCTTTCTTTCTTTCTTTCTTTCTTTCTTTCTTTCTTTCTTTCTTTCTTTCTTTCTTTCTTTCTTTCTTTCT
>NW_015151172.1:103459-113725 GCF_000732505.1 Cyprinodon variegatus
TTCTTTCTTTCTTTCTTTCTTTCTTTCTTTCTTTCTTTCTTTCTTTCTTTCTTTCTTTCTTTCTTTCAGCATTGACACATTCCAATCACTTATTTTTGGTGTAATAACCACCATTTAACTGCAGGGTGCTGATGGACAACCTGGTGCTAAGGGTGAGCCTGGAGATAATGGCGCTAAGGGAGATGCTGGTCCTCCAGGCCCTGCTGGACCAACTGGTGCTCCTGGACCTCAGGTAATCTAATAACATTTTTGGTTTTGTAGTAATTAACTACAAACATTTGTACAGTTTTGATTCTGGTTGTGTCATATCTTCCCAGGGTCCCGTTGGAAACACTGGTCCTAAGGGAGCCCGTGGAGCAGCTGGTCCTCCAGTGAGTCACTACTCTTATTTTACTCTGTATCCCTGTTGATCTCACGTTAGTTTTAGTTACATATTTTGTTTGCATTGACTTACAAAAGCTTTTCCCAAAGTCATATAACAAATAATTCTGGTTCTTAGGGTGCTACTGGTTTCCCTGGAGCTGCTGGCAGAGTTGGACCTCCTGGCCCTGCTGTAAGGCTTTTTATTTCCCTTTGTGCTCCTGGAACTAAAGAGTACAGGTATTTCAGCACTGACAGAATCAACCTCATCTCTATAATGTAGGGGAACTCTGGACCTCCTGGACCTCCCGGACCATCTGGCAAGGAAGGACCCAAAGGAAACCGTGGTGAGACTGGACCTGCTGGTCGCCCTGGAGAGATTGGTGCTGCTGGACCAGCAGGACCCCCCGGAGAGAAGGGTAGTGCTGGTTCAGAGGGTCCGGCGGTACGTAAGCTTCTCCATAACAGGCTTTCAAAAGAACCCGCAAATATATCTGACTGAAAAATAATATATCTAAATGACAAAATCTTATCTTCATTTGTTTAACTGCATATTAATATGATTTATATACTGTTGATTTTTCTGGTTTTTAAACTTCATCTCTATTTTTTTTCTTTCCATATCCTTTAGGGAGCTCCTGGTATCCCAGGACCCCAAGGTATTGCTGGACAGCGTGGTATTGTCGGTCTGCCAGGACAGAGAGGAGAAAGAGGTTTCCCTGGACCCGCTGGGCTTGCTGTGAGTTAATATCAATCTTGCCTGTAATATCCCGGCCTCGGAAATATTACCAATTTAGCAGAGAAACTAAAAAATCTAAGCTAACCTATTCAGGTAACTGCATAAAGATAGCTAAAGTACCTTTATTCTAACCTCTGAATGTTTTAGTGATCAGCAACCCCCACCCAAAATTTAAATGTTTTCTGTATGTAACAAGCACAATACATATCTAATATCCTACTATTTAAGTGTCATAAAGGAGACAAATGGTAATATGCTTTTTTTTATTATATTAGGGAGAGGTTGGAAAGCCAGGACCCGCTGGCCCTGGTGGTGAACGTGGACCTCCTGGACCCATGGGACCTCCTGGTCTTGCTGGTCCCCCTGGAGAGCCTGGGCGTGAGGTATGATGAAGCCCCAAGATCACTGTAGATCTATGTCATTTTTTTCCACACATACATGAGTAAAAGTGTTCTGATGATATATGAATCACTGCTTTTGCATCATAGGGAACCCCCGGAGGAGAAGGACCATCTGGTCGTGATGGAGCCCCTGGACCCAAGGTCAGTTTATGGCACATATGACCCAATTCATATAAAGTGCAAATTTATCTCATATCAGCCTAGTTCTACTAAAAAAGCACCGTCTTATTTAATCCAAATTTAGAACAGTACTGTCAGTTGAACATATAAGTCTGTAGCCACTGGCTACAACAGACTTTTCTTAGCCTCCTATCTTTTTGCTCTTTTTGAGCAATATCGCCAACTGGTAAAAACAATCAAAATAACAATAACTAGAAACCCCTTTAGTCATATCCAAGTTTCTGTTGTTTCCAGCAGTAGTACTTAAATGTTTGAGAAATGATGTCCTAAGTAACACATGATCAGTTTTGGCCCTCAAAAAGGACCAAGTTACTTCATTTTCTGTTCATTCTACAGGGAGACCGTGGAGAGAGTGGCCCTGCCGGAGCCCCTGGTGCCCCAGGACCTCCTGGTGCCCCTGGACCTGTTGGACCAGCTGGAAAGACTGGTGACCGCGGAGAGACTGTAAGTACAATCTGCACCATATTTATTCATTGGTTCAGTGACTTTATATTGTAAACTATACATTTAGCATGTTTTGCAGTATGCCAACAGTTAAACTTAAGTTTCTGTGTTTCAGGGACCTGCTGGCCCTGCTGGTGCTGCTGGCCCTGCTGGACCTCGTGGCCCCGCCGTAAGAAACATTTACACCATAATAAATAATTGAAGAGTATAAAGAAAAAAGTGAGATAGATTGTTTATCCTGACAGGGACCTGCTGGAGCTCGTGGAGACAAGGGAGAAACTGGAGAGGCTGGAGAGAGAGGCATGAAGGGACACAGAGGTTTTACTGGTCAACAGGGACCTCCTGGACCTCCTGTATGTAACTTTCCTGTTCCGCCTGTATAGACTAACATTTTCATTCTTCACTGGCTCCTAATGGTGTTCAACAACAAATCAACCTCTAGGTCACATTATTTTCTTACTAACCTTATATTTTTAGGGACCATCTGGAGAGGCTGGACCTGCTGGTGCTGCTGGCCCTGCTGGCCCTAGAGTAAGTTACCATTCAGCAGTCCTTAACAGGTTATAACTGTTATACCCTTATAACTGTACTGTTATACCCTTATAACTGTAACTTTACAAAAATTGGTTATTTTTAAATTAGATATTGTTTCACGCTTTTTGCAGGGCCCTGCCGGATCTGCTGGTTCTCCTGGTAAGGATGGCATGTCTGGTCTTCCTGGACCCACTGGACCTCCTGGACCTCGTGGACGTAATGGAGAGATGGGACCTGCTGTAAGTCCTGCTAATCCCTCCTCTACTTGTCTTTTTCCTTCATCCTTTTTTTCAAAAGTATAACTTGCCAGGAAGGGACTAACCAAATCTTCTTTTTCTCTTAGGGTCCTCCTGGACCTCCTGGACCCCCAGGACCTCCCGGTGCCCCTGGTGGTGGATTTGAAATTGGTTTCATTACCCAGGAGAAAGCCCCTGATCCCTACCGCATGTTCCGTGCTGATGATGCTAATGTTCTCCGTGACCGCGACCTGGAGGTGGACACCACCCTGAAGAGCCTTAGTCAACAGATTGAGCAGATCCGCAGCCCTGATGGAACCAGAAAGAACCCTGCCAGAACCTGCAGAGACCTCAAGATGTGCCACCCTGACTGGAAGAGCGGTTAGTCTTTACTGATGTACCTTTTTTTCTGTTAGGTAGAACTCACTTTTTGTAATGTTCCTCTTTGAAAAATAGACCCAGAAAACAAGTTTCTATGAACTTTGAATTTCTCTGATGCCTTTCAATACTGTTGTTCAGGCGAGTACTGGATTGACCCTGACCAGGGCTGCAATCAGGATGCCATTAAGGTCTTCTGCAACATGGATACTGGTGAAACATGCGTAACACCAACTCAGCCTGAGGTTGCCAAAAAGAACTGGTACTTGAGCAAGAACATCAAGGACAAGAAGCACGTCTGGTTTGGAGAGGCTATGAATGACGGATTCCAGGTAAGAAGCTCTAAAGCTCCCTGACTCACATGATTCTTTCTTCTTTATAAAATCTACTCTCTGTTCCCTCCTTTGTTCTTAACCTCCAGAATAACTGTATGATAACAATTCTCTACTTTGGGGGTTTCTCTTTTCTTTCCAGCCTTTTATATGGTTTGAAAGAGTCTCTTAGAATATCTTGAATGAGAATCTCTTCCCAAATTTCAAAACAACTTCTGCTCCACTTCCGCTTATAGTCCATTTTCATCTTTTACTACTCAATTCTGTTTTCTCTCTAAATCCAGTCAGTAACTTTGCCTTTTTCTCCTGACCAGTTTGAGTATGGCAGTGAGGGTTCTCTGCCAGAGGATGTCAACATTCAGATGACCTTCTTGCGTCTCATGTCCACTGAGGCATCCCAGAACATTACTTATCATTGCAAGAACAGCATCGCCTACATGGACGCCGCTGCTGGCAACCTCAAGAAGTCCCTGCTCCTCCAGGGCTCCAATGAGATTGAGATAAGAGCCGAGGGCAACAGCCGTTTCACCTACAGTGTATTGGAAGATGGTTGCACGGTAAGAGAACCTATCCCTGTGGTTTATAGGAATAATATTTTTATTTTTGAGCCAATCTTTTGAATTATTTTAAATTATTTTACACATTATCATGAATCATTTATCATCTTTTTTTACAGTCACACACCGGAACATGGGGCAAGACAGTCATTGACTATAAGACAACAAAAACATCTCGCCTTCCCATCATTGATATCGCTCCTATGGACGTTGGTGCTCCAGACCAAGAGTTTGGCCTTGAAGTTGGACCTGTCTGTTTCTTGTAAAAAGAGAAATCTGGACTTGAAAGTGTTGTTGTGTGTGTGTGTGTGTGTGTATGTGTGTTTTATTTTTTCTAGCAGTCATCTCTCCCCAAAAAGAAATTCCACCAAAAGATTCTTCTAATGTCGTTTGGCTGAAAATCTGACCTCTCACTCCTGAATCTACAAACCTCCTCTCAGCCATTGTTTCCAAGGGTCCACTTGCCTAAAACCTGCACTTAGGGAAAAAAAAGACAGTGGCGGTGTGATGGCATCTGCATCGCTGTGTTTGGGACCACTATTTTAGTTTTTTTTACTTTTTTTTTCCTTCGTTTTGCCATCACCAACACCACGGATCCTGTAGAGAAGACATTTTTCTTTCGCTGGCAACAAGAAAATAATATATGCCTCTGTAAAGTATAAAAAAACAAATCCCCTCTTATTTCAGCTGAATGAGGCCTCTCTGGAGTTTACAGAAATACACAAGTGACTTTTGTATTTTATACACCTCTGAGCTCTGAGCAATGAAAGGACAGTTACAGACAGAATCAAATTGCTTTGTACCATGTTTCAGGTGTTGACGAATAAACGGTGAAACTGACAGCCATCTTTGTCTTTGTTGTTCTGCCCTTCTGTGTTCCACCTGCTAGTGGCCGACATTGCCCCCACCTCCCCACCCTGCTGTTATGATTTGGATTTGTATCTTTCGTGGTTAATTTCTTGTTTCTGTTCATCTCCTCCTCCTTTCCACAGAAAAACTACATCAAAACTACCAGACGAGAAGCATGGATTTAAACCTTTTAAAGGAAAGAAAGAAAAAAATATATATATATATTATGGCTACCTCAGAAATGAAAGAAATTCCAGCGTATTTCAAATGGAGCCTGTTTTCATTGTGGTTGTTGGTGAGGTAGTCGAGGTTTACTGACACTTTAACAGAAGCAGAACTCTAACTTTTAAGGTGCTATTTTTCTGAGGTCTGTTAGCTGTCCGTTATGGCTCCACTGTTGTGCAGTGTTACAGCTATTCTGGCATGGCAGCTTCCTCTTGGTGCTAAAACTACAGCCTTAATTCTTGGTGCCCAGAATATGACAGATTTCTCTCTGATAATGATGACAGTAAAACCTTCTATATTTGCTTTCCAGCTTTTTAATCCTAACATTACCATCATTCATTGATGATGCATCTGTTGTACTTTCCTTCTTGTTCTCTCGTGAAACACTTTACTTTCCAAAAAATTTAAAATCAGAGATTTAAAATACGGCCCAGAAAGAGAGGCATCAGATGAGAGGTTAGAAGTTAGGAACACAAACCAATGGGAAACAAATCGAATCTGTACCTTTTTTGTATTTGTATAATAAATTGAGATGTTTTTAATTATTTTGAATGCTGAAATAAAGCATGTTAAGTGGTCTAACTGAATCCCGTGTAATTCCCTTACTGACTCAATGACTACCACCAGTACGCAAACTCAAATGATTAAACGTTCAGTGCTGTAAAAACGGATTCTGCAGAGAGCTGTAGGGGATACATCTATCTTTTTTTTATATATATATATTTATGTTACAAATGCTTTTCTTAGATTAAACAAAATCCACACAAAGAAAACAAAATACAAAAACAGTCCTCTGAATGATTATCTTATTTTATAAGGAAAATAAGAGATCCCAATCAAACTGATCACATGTGAAAAGTAATTATAGTTCTTCTTCTATTATTGGTTAACTGTATTTAACCACATCTTTTCAGAGGCCAAACTTGTTCATCTAGAAATCATTTTCTATCCCAACATAAGGCAGACTAAAAAAAATAGATCCAACTGTAAGATTTCCTGAAAGACAGACAATTATTACCACAATTAGGCCTGCTAATCACACTTGAAGACAAACTATAGGTAAACCTTTTCTGAATTTACCCTAAAGAGCATTGAGGTGGTTAAATATTGAGACATAACAGCATCTATCTTATTAGCTTGCAAAGAGAAGAGAGACAAGGTCTCTTTTCACTGCCATACATTGCCATACATTTTAATGCTGAGGCTCACAAAAAGAGACATTGATAATTAGCATATGTGAATGAATTCCTCTGCAGATTCCTGTTGGAGAGAAATCTTCCAGCCAACCTTATAAGGAATGTCAGAAATATTGTTGTTATCATCACTGAAAACAAATCTTTAAGAGAAGGTTTAAAAAAAAATTATAATAATAACACTAATAATAATAATAAAGAAAAGAGCTAGTAGTCAGCTATGTTGCTTTGGAGCAAGGAGGTCATGGGTCCATCTTGCATATATATATATATATATATATATATATATATATATATATATATATATATATATATATATATATATATATATATATATATTCCTAATGCTAAAGCTTTCTTCCCACAATTTGAAACCTTGAAAGATATCTTCAGTGATGATTTTCCTGCTAAGTTAAGGAAAATAGAAATTGATGACTATACTTCATCTATCTCCACTCCACCACCAGTTTCAGGCCTGGGGGGGAACAGCCCTATTCTTTGCCCCTTATCATGCATATCTATCAAAATGTAAAGCTATGTTTCCTGCCGAGGTCTGTGCACCAAAGATAAGTAACTGTATCAATACATTTCTCCTAATTGTCTTTTCTCGTCATGTGAGTATTTCAGATTTAAATCACCTTTGTCATTACAATGGTACATTTCACCATTGCTGTGAGCTCTCAAGCCTTTTTGTTTGATTAATTGACCCCTCTAAGCTGCCCCTTGGTATGATTGTGTGTATATTTGCAATGTTGTGTGTCCTAAGAAGCTCTGTGTTGTCCTATGTTGGTATAGTGACGTGTTAAAGGGGACCCAGCCTCCAGCTCAGTGGCTGCTAAAAGGAGGTTTTGCTCCATGTTTACTTTGTTTACTCGAAGTACCACTATAAAAACAGTTCACAGAAAAGTCATGCATTTAAACCATATTGCTTGTTGCAGTTAAAAAGAAAAAACATTTTTACACTCTAAATAATTTGCATCTCATTAATTTCTGTTCAAACATTTAGAGCAAATGTGTTGCAGTACATAAAAAACAACTTTCAAAATTACATGTTGATTTCAGTGTGTATTGCTAATCATAATTTATCACTAGTATAGGACTGATTCACAACACGTGATCTCAAGGTCATCTCAGTTGACCTTGATCTTACCAAATAACCTCAATTATATCATCTCAATTCCATCAGATGTACCATTAAGACTGGTTAATGATTTCTATCAAGGAAAACCAGTTGTTTGCATCAAGTCATTGACTTGCAAGACTATCAAACCTTTCTTAACTTAGAAATATAACTGGCTTAGGTTGGGAGCTACTTTATTACACGATCTATACTTCAGCTTGAGAAATAAATGGAACACAGGCTAATTATATATCAGCGATTTCGTGACAATTAATACTTTGAGTTTTTAGATTCTATTTCCCATTAAATATTTTTCAACAGTTTTTTGAAGAAAAGGGACTAAGTAACTTACATTATGTTAACGATTATAAGCTCTACAGTACTTCTCATTTTATGTGTCTTATAAAATGGCAATACCAAGCTTTGTTCAGAGTGGTAGATGGGCCATCTGTGGTACATGTAGCATAGTCTCATAACCTAGAACATACAAAATTGTGAAATCTCTTTTGAAAACGAATACAATAAACTCTGAGTCTGTGAGAATTTGTAATGATGAAGTTAAAGTTATTTAAAAATGTAAGCAAGAAGTGCAGAATCCAAAATACAGTATGAGCCACCATTGAAGCTGAGCTGATTTAACAGAAATGTATACATGCCAAACATGTTCAGAACAGATGAGAAACAACAACACTGATAAATCAGTCTGGAAAGAATTACAAAGTCATTTTCATGTCACCTTTTTTACATTACTTTAGAAGCTACATTATTCAATCAATAAAACCTATGATGAGAGGCTCATATTTGTAATTTAGGGTAAGGAGAGTTTGTCAATTTAAAATAGGCAGTACAGAGATTCCGAAATGATGTCTGCATCAAATATTGTATTTTTTACATAGTTTTATTCTAAAAGTTTTTTATCAAAGCATCAGAATATTCTTACTGCTTTACTTCTAACATGAATCAAATAAAATTCAGTGGTATTTAAACCAAATTAGTTCTCGGATGGACTAAGCCCCAAAGGTTTCAGAATCCTATCAATAGGACTCCTATAATAGGACTATTGCAGGCGGAAAATGTAGAATAAATGTCCGTATGCTTTAAGTCAGTTTAATGATTGGTGAAATTGTTAATTCCCCTTATATAAAAATGTTTACAAAGAGGCTTTAAGAAATTGCCTACCTTTTTGCAGAGAATTCATGCTGTGAAAAATTCCAAAACAGCAGGTAGGTTTCATTAAATCCTGTATAGAAAGACAAATTTCCTTCGTCCATTTGCTATGAAAAGACATATAGTTCTGAAAGCCCGGCATACATGAAGGAGTTTTGTCCAACTTATGTGGCATGCCGATCTCTGCTGCTTCTATTTCACTGGCATATCAACTACAAGCTGCAGCACTAAGATTGGAATGGGTGGAACCTCCACCGGAGGCAGCCTGTTAGCATATACTTATCTTCACAAAGACGTTGATTGTCCCGTTGAAGAAACTGGCTTACCAGGTCCAGCACATAGGTTTGCTCTCCTTGTGGGAACCTGTGTTATTTCTGCAAGGTTTAGGGACTTTATTTGAGGGCCGGACAGAGGAATGCTGACCTCTCCGGTTTCAGACAACAGAGGAGGCTCTGTCTGAGGATACAATCACCATGTGTGTCCATGTGTTGAAAGGTCTTTCTCTTCACATAAATATGTTAAAGTAGAAATCTGGGGTGTGTGTTAGCCTGTAGGTTAGTGCACTTGTGTTCTGAGAAGGTTGCAAGTACCCAGTTCAATCCCCACAACCTGTACTCTGGGTTCCTGAGCAAAACCCTTAACCCCACACCGCTCCCCTGGTGCCCCCACGATGGTAGCCCACTGCTCCCCAACGGGATGGGCTAAATGCAGAGAGTGAATTTCCCCATTGTTGGACAATTAAGAGATTGAAACAAATCTGAATCTAATTTGGGGTATTTACTTGCTTTTATTGGCTGTCTGTAGTTTCCAGTAGTTGTGATTATAGCTAAATTTAAAAATATAAGTGAACTTTATAAATATACATTCAAAACATAATCATCTGGAAGATTTTATATCTAGCCAATTAAATTAAGGCACTTCAATAAAATCCACAGCACGTAAATTTACATTGTAAATCACTGGAAAGAAATAGAACTAAACTGTTTGTAATCTAACCTCACTACTACACTAGCTGTTCTGTAAAACCTCAGAGGTTTGTAAGAGAAGAAAAATTAGCCTTTATGAGCTTTTAACTGTTATAATGCTATTTTTTTTTTTCATCAAAATCATGCAGAAAGTGATATTTTGCTTGAATCATGCATCTCCTAGCAGTGCCAGTTCTGCTGTCTGAGTAACAACCTCTCCCTTTCATAGAAACATTAACAAACGGAGAATGCTCTCTTCAGGAAGCATCTACCTTAACCATGCTTTGCCCACACTGTAAAAAAACTGCCACTGTTTCCAACGAAAGAAAAAGCTGTTTCAGAGAAACAGTAAAGTGGGAAAGCTTTTTTTTCTGCTGAATGAAGAAAAGAAAAATTAGCCAAAGACACTGAATAAAGGAAACAAAAGCAGAAATTGGCAGAAGAAAAAGTCCAAAAGCATCTGTTTACCTGGAAGTTGACAGAAGTTGAACTGAAAATATTCTTAAAAGACAGTCCTTTGCAGAGATGGGAAGTAACGAAGTACAAATACTTCATTACTGTACTCAAGTAGATTTTTCTGATATTT
>NW_015151172.1:115186-120091 GCF_000732505.1 Cyprinodon variegatus
TCTAGCAAACCTGCCGGACTACTTTCGGCTTGACCAAAACTGGACGAGAACTCTGCTCACAGGACGCTGCCAGGGGTAAGTAAGTCAGTGTGATTGCATGACACTGGTGATGGGGATGCCATACAGATTCATGTCAAAAATACCGAACTATCCCTTTAAGCATAACTGTGAAATCAGCCGGCTTTGAGCAATGATTATACCAACTTCCATGTTGCTACACAAAAGGATTTTTTAATGGTAACGATGTAAAAAAGTGGGGTCATTTTGAAATATTTCAGTTGAAAATTTGACAGATTTGATGCCCCCGAACAAAGCACCTGTACGGCCAAAACATACATGATATCGAAAAAAATCCTTCAATGTGAGTGCTAGTCAGGTCTGATGATGATATGTGCAAAGTTTTATGCTAGTACATCAAACACTTTGGAAGAAGCAGTGATGTATTATTCAGCCACTTACTCCCATTACTATCCTTTCTTAATCGCTTGTATGATGTTGTGTCAAACAAATGCCTGTAACTCTGGCATATTACGTCGTCTTGATAGAATTCTCACACCGTTTAATTCATGATGGAGATGGGAGAAAGCTTTAGGACTGTTTTTGTTCAACGTTTTTCAAAAGACACTGCATCCTTTAAAAAAGGAGAGAAATTAGCAAATTTGAAAAATGCATCAAACTTTGCAATTAACTATGGTTAATAATTTAAAAAAGTATAGTAGATACTTATATAAATATTTAACCTTAAAAATATGCTGGCTTTCAGGAACGGTTATATCAACTTTTAAGTTTCTACACAAAAGGATGTTTCCATGGTAACGATGTAAAAAAGGGGATTAGGGAGGGATTATGTAAGACAAAGCACAATCATTCCGGCTAAAGTTCTGCACAGGGCTGCAATTTTTTCTTTTTCAGTTAATGTCAAAAATGTGTAAACCCGATTTGGCCTTGAGAGACATCAGCGACATCGACATCATGTGCAAAACCAACACAGGGAGAGTTCCCTTTTCCTCTGGGTTGGTAAAATAACTATATTTTATGACAAATTAATGGTTTTAGTTCTAAGGGTATTAATTCATTAAATATTTGACTTTAAGAAACTTCAAGGAACCATCATATCAGAGCTTTGAGTGAATAAATTAACTTTATATTAGCCGATTCAGTAATATTTCAAATGTAACATGCAACCATTCCTCATTTCCACTTAACTTATGAGCCCCTGATACTTCAAAGTCCATTAAGTGAACATATAAATTATATGCACATACAAACATAAATATAAACATTCACATGTACCTAAACAAATGTTCATACATCAAAACAATAAAAACCTTTACACAACTACAACAGTAAAAAAAAAAACATGTATACACACATATACAACAACTAGAGTACCAATTGATGTTCACTGCCCATTTTCCATGATCTTGGCTCTAATGACTGGTCTGATTACTCATTTCATTCATCTGCCTAGCTCCAACCAGTTCCTCATTACCATTCATCTGTTCTTAGTGAGAGTCTTCTAGAGTGTCTTAGTGTTTTCTGACTGCCTGATCTTGACCTATTCTTCCTCTGGACCTCTGAGCCTGCCTGATTCCATTCAGATTTTTTTGCCTTCAGTACCTCGTCTGACTTCTGATCTTCTGGCCCGGACTACTGAACACGTCCTCAACACCGGCTTTGGCTTTGTCCTCTGTATTATCCTGCCTTTCTTCGTCCGCTCGGTCCAGATCCCCTGCCTGTTCTCTGGCCTCTGGAACATCAACGCCCGGGACCCTCTGGTTACCATCCGCCATGTCTCGTCGAAGGCTGACCAGCTGGAACCAACCTTAGCTTCTGTGCACGGACTTAACTTAAGGCAAGGTTAGTGACCCGCATGTTCATAATCCTCTTAACACATGTCATGTCAAGGCACTTTATAGAGACAATGCAGTCAGATTTGCTAAAAGTTTCTGTCAAGGAAAACCAGTTGGTTAGATCCAGTCATTGACTTCCAATACATGCTCCTCCTGAAAACGATGTGGGCTACATTAATAATTGGCAATCTTTTTGGGGAAATCCTCATTTGATTCGGAGAGATGGCATCCACTCCACTTTGGATGGTGTAGTTCTTCTTTCTAGAGATCTGGCCAAATTTATCATTCATCCAAAACCCTGAGAGCCCAGGGTGCAAAACAGGAAAGAGAGTTGTGGTTTAACAGACCTCTCTGCAGTTTCTCTACTGTTACCCACTCATTACTCCATCTAGACAGCATCTTTCATACTTGCTCTTAAATTCAAATAAATCTGAAACAATCTTTAATGAGTAAATCATGATAATCTAAATACAATTTAAATGACTCCAATTTGGGAAAAAGGTCATTAAAGGTGGTTTACTAGCCATGAGACAAATCTGAATTCCCTCATTTGTGATAATCAAATATATATTAATGATATCTTACAGAGACTTGGCTGCAGAAAGAGGATTATATTCATATTAATGAGAACACTCCCTCTAGTAATTTAAATGTTCCCATACCCAGAAATTATGGACGAGGAGTAACAACAATCTTTCAGTCTGACAAACTGATTAATCCAAATGCCATTTAATAGTTAAAATCCTTTTGAACATTTAACCCTTAGTTTACCTCATCTAAATTGTAAAGCAACACCTCAAAACAAAGGCATGATTGGTTCAGCGCACAACATATTAGGAAGGTTGGGGAATCAGTGGCACAAATCATCCCTTACTCTCAGCAGCAGGCCAGGAGTCCGTTTTATGAAGCAGGTTCAACAAATTCAGATTCAAATCCGCAACTCTAAATTGATCTAACCTAAAGTCGGGAACTCTGTGTGTTAAGTTTCACAACAGCTGCTATTAATTAGTCCAATAACTCATAGAATGGTTTCAGATTGTGCCAGTAGGCTCATAAGTTTTTTATTATCAAGTGAATCATAATCCTAACACTGAAGTAATTCCTTTTGCCCCGCAGAATTAATTAATCTACTCATGTGAATCTGAAAATAATTTCAGTAGTTCTTCAAGTAAAAATAAATAAATAAGTATAAATGATCTGCATGTCACTCATTAAACAAACCAAAAATAAATACATCTCATATCCTGTCAACTGAGTTGAAGAATCCTCTCCCTCTATATATTTAATTCTCTGTGAGAAAATGCCGATCATTCTTTAATAAGATCCTCCACAAATGGACATGAAATGTTTACTTTTAAAACTTACTGTGTCAAACGGACCAAGTAAATACATATATTTTTTCATGCACAAAACTGCGGCCAGATCTGACTAAATCAGGAAATAACAACAGCTTCATTGGTTCTTAGGAAAGCGGAGACAGTGGACACTCAGAATTTCCTGAAGAAAACCTGCTGCTGACAAGGTTTGCTCTGGGGAGAATGATATCACAGTGACTGAAAGAGAGGTTGAGTAAAATCTCTTCATGAACCGGAAAAGTCTGAGTTTCCCTGTTCTAAGGTTTAGACAACCTGCTTCATGAACCGGACCCCAGGGTGGGAGTGAATATAGACTCTCTTGGTTGAGAAAAATTCTCAGCCTTATATGACGGCTTCATTACAAAACTATCATTACTGTGATGATAGACTACCTCCACCAGGCTATGGGCAAAAAATTGTAAACCTTACTGACCACCATGTTTTTCAACTGTGGGAGGAAGCAGGAGTACCCAGGAAGAACCCATGCATCCAAAGAGAATGTAGAAAGACACCAGGCTGGGATTTGAATCCAGAACTTTCTTTCTGCAAGGCAACAACTGCACTACCATGCAGTTCATCAACATTATAGCACAAAGGAGAAATACTACAAAATATAGAATAGAACAGAATAGAAAATGCCTTTATTGTCCCATAATGGGAAAATTCTGGTGTTACAGCAACAAAAAAAGATTATAGACAAAAATGGTCTGACAATGTGGACCTTAGAAGAGTGTATAAAAATAACATAATTGTGAAGAGTTTAAAAAATGTATAATAATAAAATGATATACTGTAAAGTTTTAACAATATAAATACTGTGCATCTGGAGAATAAATAACCAAGATACAGCTAGGGACATTTTTTCAGTAATGGACATTTGAAAATAGTACCAACATCAGAGTTGTGCAAAATGACAGCAGCATGTTATTTAACTGACTAACACAGAAACTATGCACAAATCAGCATGAATGTAATAACTTATTTTGGTTGTTGGGAACAACCACAATAACTTAATTTAGAGGTGTTAATCTAGTTAGAATCCATTTGTTTCTCACCTACTGCACTGAGTCCAAAGGGCAATCACAGAGCTGGCCAGCTGGCTAATGCTGCAAATGAGTCTTAGAAGGACTTTAAGAGCACCTCCTGCACTCCAAAAGACCTCAGTCTCATCAGCAGGAAGAGCCTGCTCTGGCCCTTCTTGTAGAAAGCCTCAGTGTTGTTTGTCCAGTCCAGTTTGTTTTTCAGGTGAATACCCAGGTATATATAGGAGTCTACTATCCTAATGTCCATTCCCTGGATGTTCACCTGTGTCGTAGTGCGGTCGATCTGCTTCTGCAAAAGTCCACCACTAGCTCCTTGGTTTTCCCTACAAAGTTCTGGGTCTACTGCCTGTACTCTGAGGCCTGAGTCACTCAGGCTGTCGAAGAAGAATGGGCAATTTAAGAATTTAAACTATCGACAAAACACAATAGCTGATTCAGTAGGGTTTAAAGCAGAGGCCGCTGGGCAATAGAGCACACTAGGGCACCACCCCACCCTCCCAATGACCTTTATTAAAACATAACACTGCATGAAAAGTGGGATTTTCGTCAATATACGGCACAGTAGATTGTCGTGGAACTTCAGGTTAGCGGCAGTTTACGGCAATTTGCAGGCTTCGCCGAAAACTCCCGTAAATTGTCAGAAATTGACGTCGA
>NW_015151172.1:121977-133257 GCF_000732505.1 Cyprinodon variegatus
ACCTGTGCTTGTCCGCGTTTGTCGGGTTGCAAATTGTCGGAAACTGACGAAAATCAGGCAGATCTGCGGGAGTTTACGGGGGTTTACGGGGACGAAAATCTCACTTTTCATGCAGTGTAACAAACAAATAGAAATGTTATTATAAAATCTAAATATTTCAAAATATACTTATATATTTTTTTTGGATGTGCAAGATACAGTAAATATTTAATCTTAAATGAGTAGTAAAGCTGTTTCATTCGCCGACGAATTGGTGATGTATTTCTGCACTGGGCCACAGAAATCTTTACTCTTGTTAAAAGTTGTACATGCACAGTTGCTCTACTGGAATGTAAAGGGATAGGAGACCTCGGGTACAGCTCTCCTACACCCAGAGCTGACAGGTACTGACGTCACAGTCATTGTGGGGCTGATTTTACTTGCGACATGGAAGTTGGAGATGATTTGAGTGTGAGAGGAAGAAATGGCGCAAGAAATTAAGTGGAGTCCCTTAAAGCAAAGTTACCAAGAGAAGCTGGAGGTGAAAATGTTTGAACCTGATCAGCCAAGCATTAAAATTAATCAGCAGTCCAAAGTGAGAAGGAGATGGTACACTGCCTTTTTCCAGAACCTGGTTTAGATACAAGGCTTGGCTAACTGCATGCAGCAAGGCTAACACTATATTCTGCTGCCTTCACTGCCTGCCTCCTTTTTCAAAGTCAGAATGTGACCCAGTGCAACCCGTCTCGTCCCGACTCGTCTGCTTCTTTATGCTCTGCGTTGTGTGTGCATGTTCATCCAAGAACCAGCAGACCAAGACCACTGATAAGGCAGTTTTATTCTGTTTAAAACAGGCTTCCACATGTAGTCCTTTACTCTCCCCAGAGCAGCTCGGCGCGAACTCACAAATAAAACCAATCAAAATCTTTCTCAATGTTTCAAAATAAGATACCATTAAAATAAAACCCAAAACAAAAATTAAATACCCAACAGTTACAATTTTATGCATTTAAAATCAGATTAACAAGAGAAATTAGTAATACAATATGAAAATCTACTGAAATACATTTGTTTAATCTATTTCACATCACTTAGATCAGAACTTAGAAACATCTCAGCCATATTTGGATGACAATCTAGTCCACAGCCAGTCATTTTAGAATCACATATGTGACATGAGAGGTGCTATGTCGTTATCAGACTCATGGAGTGAAGCTAACACAAAGAAAATGTGAAGTCTTTAAAGACGAGGTGAAGTTTCTGGGAAAGATTGTATCCAAGGATGGCTACTGCATGGAACCTGCTGAGATTGCACCTGCACAATCACTTAAAGACCGGATACCAAAAACAGTGGATGATTTGATGAAAATCTTGGGCTTTCTATCATGCTATCGTCCATATATTCCCAACTTCTCACGCATTGCTCAGCCACTGTACAGCCTGTTGTCAAAAGGAAAGAAACCTGGAAAGGTAGGGAAAGAAGGAGGATAAAAAACAAGCAAGGGGAAACACAAAAACCAGTTTCCCTCAAACCATCCAATCGATGGACAAAACTTCATAAGGAGGTTCTCTGTAAGCTGTTGGAGTATTTGCTGTCTCCTCCCCTATTAGGTTACCCAAACTCTGAGAAACTGATGCTTCCCCAAAACAAAAACATTGCGATGCTTCCCAAAAAGGCCCTGGGGCAGTATCGCACCAGAGATATCAAGGCAAACTTGTGGTCATAGGTTATGGGTCAAGAACACTAACTTCCCCATAAATGAATTACCACCTTAATTCTGGGAAGTTAGAGTTCATAGCAATGAAGTGGGCAAATCTGTGAACGATTCAGAGAGTACCTGTATTATGCACCCTCTTTTGTCGTTTACACAGACAAAACCCTTTAACTTACGTGTTAACATCAGCCAAGCTAAATGACCATAGACCACTGGATAGCAGAATTAGCAGACTTTAACTTCTCTATCAAGTATCAACCTGGAAAAGTGAATGGGGACGCAGACGGGCTATCTGGGATGCCCTTGGACATGGAGGAGTACATGCAGACATGCGTCCAGGAGATGGAGCCAGAGATAATTTCGACTGTCACACAATCAGTCCAGCTAACATCCCATGATCAGGGGCCCTGGTTGTGTCCTGCAGTCATAATGACAGCCTGCAATCATTAGTGGCCAGAATATCAGCACAGGACCTGAGAAAAGTGAGGAAGATTCAATAATTACAAAGGTGCGTGAGTTTGTGATGAGAAAACAGTGGCCCCACCATGCCAAAATAAATTGGCGTGATGGCATCTCTGTATTTGCTAAAGAAACAAGCTGTGTGTTAATGAAGATGGCATCCTTTTTAGGGAGTCCACCAATCAAATTCAACTTGTGCTGCCTAAGGTGTTCCACCAGCTAATATATAAAGAACTGCATAAGGAAATGGGACACCTTGGCGTGGAAAGAACATTGAACTTAATCCGTGTCCAATTTTAAAGGCCATATATGAAAAGGGATGTGGAACACTATGTGACAAAAGTGCATAGTTTCCTGAAGCAGAAGCATCCAAATGGGATAACAAGAGCACCCCTGGTCAATATTGTTACCACTCACCCATTGGAGATGATTTTCATTGACTTCCTTTATTTGGAGCGTTGTAAAAGAGGATGAATACATCCTTGCTGTTATAGAACACTTTACACACTTCACTCAAGCATATGCATGCACAAATAAATCAGCAAAAACGTTTGGATTTCCAGCTAAACTTCATCACAATCAAGGTAAAGAATTTAAAAACAGGCTGTTTTCTAAGCTGGAAAAGTATTGTGGTATCCAAGGCTTCCGTACAAGTCCATACCATGCAGCTGAAACTGGGCAAGCAGAAAGATTTAATCGAACTCTTCTTTCAATGCTCAGAAACCTGATTGAAAAAGAAAAGTCAAATTGGAAGAGCTCCCTGCCAAAAGTGGTGCATGCGTATAATTGTATGTGCAGCGGAGCAATAGGATATGCACCTTGCTACCTTCTTTATGGCAGGAGTCCTCAGCTGCCAGTGGCCATGATGTTTGGGTTAATTCCAACTGATCACAGCACCTCCCACAGTGATTGTGCCAATAAGTGGAGAAAAAGGATGCAAGAAGCTTACAAGTTGGCATCTGAGACAGCACATAAAAAGCGGAAAAATGCAAAGATAGAGTATGACCGGAGAATTCCTGGAGTGGAACTGCAGCCAGGATCTAGGGTCTTGGTGTGGGATTTCAAAGAGGAGGGAGGACCAGGAAAACACAGGTTGTACTGGAAGGACAAGGTCTATGTAGTCACTGAAAGGAAACACAAGGACAGTCCTGTTTATGCAGTACATCCTGGAAAAGAGTGTTGGACAGAAACTTAATACTACCTTGTGTTTTTCTGACTGCTGAAGCAGAAAAAGATGTAAAAAACATGAAGGACCAGAAAAGGCAGCAGCAGAGTAGAATAAGAAGGAAGCAAGGAGATTGTGTTGACAAGAGTGGTGACAGCAGCTCTGATGATCAACTAAAGGTTTATAACCCATCCAAATGTACAACCTCAACAAGTTGAAGGACAGCTCAGGAGGAATGCAGAGGATGCTCAGGTGGCTACAGAATCAGAGCCAGAGCGGGAAGGAGAAGTGGATGGAGAGGAAAAAGAAATGGTGGCGGAGGAGCACTCAATAAGTGAAGAAGCACGTGTACAGGAACCGGCGGAAGCAGCGCCATCTGGCGAAGCAGACGAACAACATTCTGGCGAGGCGGTGTCATCTGATGAAGCAGACGAACAGCATTCTAGCGAGGCAGTGTCATCTGATGAAGCAGACGAGAGAGGGCCAGAGAAGGAGGGCCTTCTACACAACAAAGTCCACACAAACGACTCAAATACAGCAACTTAGGCCAACCAATACTTATGGTTAGGCACAAGTAATGTTCAGTTCATATTGGGGTTAGGTTACATTGTTCCGTTATAAGTTCAGGTTGTGGTACACAAATTAGATAACTGTACAGGATGGAGAGGTTTAGAATCGTAAGCTGTAAGTATATTGATGGCTGATTAGTGCTCATCTGGAGATTTGACCACTATTAGGTTGATTTAGACTATATATATATATTTTAAAGAATCTGCTTCACTTTCTTTCTCCTCTGTGTTGCTGAGCAGTGCTGTGGAGTGCAAAAGCTTAGTTTATTCCCCTTCACAGGTTGATGATTTTATTGATGGGGTTACTAGTTCTCTGCGTACTGCCTTAGATAACGCAGCTCCTTTGAAAATGAAAACCGTTAAAAATAGAAAGCTTGCTCCTTGGTTTAATGCAGAGCTGTGCACTTTGAAGCAAAATGCTAGGAAACTGGAGATCAAATATCACTCCACAGGCCTACGGGAATCCTACCTAGCCTGGAAAAATTGTTTACTGCTGTATAAGAGGACACTTTCTAACGCAAGAGCAGCATATTTTATATTTATAATTCTAGATTTCTTTTTATTTCAGTTGCCAAACTCACCCAGAGCCATAGCTTAGTTGAGCCTTCCATTCCACCTGCTTCTAGCTGTAATGATTTTATGGGATTCTTTATTAATAAGATTGATCTTATTAAAAATACGACCATTAGCCCTCCTCTGTCCGCGATTGGTTTGTCTCTGGAGGGTGGGGCAGCATCTGAGATAGTCATGGAATCTGAACCGGGTTTAGACTGCTTTGATCCAGTTGAACTTTTAGAGTTAGCAAAATTATTGTCTTCATCTAAGCTTGTAACTTGTATGTTAGATCCAGTTCCAACCAGGTTATCTAAGGAGGTATTCCCTTTATATCTTCTCCTTCATTTAAGATGTGAATAATCTATCTCTGTTACAGGGATATGTACCAAATGCTTTTAAGGTTGCTGTAATTAAACCTCTGCTTAAGAAACTGTCTCTTGACCCAGATGACTTGGTCAATTATAGACCTATATCCAATCTTCCTTTCTTATCTAAAATTCTTGAGAAAGTAGTTGCCAAACAAGTGTGCGATCACTTACAAAATATTGAACTTTTTGGAGAGTTTCAGTCTGGCTTTAGAGCTCATCATAGCACTGAAACAGCTCTGGTGAAAGTCACTAATGATATTCTCATGGCCTCAGATAATGGACTTGTATCTGTGCTCATCCATTTGGATGTCAGTGTTGCATTTGATACAGTTGACCATAATATTCTTTTAGAAAGACTTGAATATTTTGTTGGAATTAAAGGTACAGCACTAGACTGGTTTAAATCTTATCAATCTGATCGATTTCAGTTTGTTCACGTTAATAAAAAATCTTCCATATGCTCAAAGGTTACCTGTGGAGTACCACAGGGATCAGTGCTAGGACCAATGCTCTTTACTTTATATATGCTCCTAATCGGTAGAATTATTATTAGACAGCATGGGATTAATTTTCATTGTTATGCTGATGATACCCAGCTATATCTGTCTATAAATCCAGATGAAGCTAACCCATTACATAGATTACAGGCATGTCTTGAAGACATAAAAACCTGGATGACTCTTATCTTTCTCCTTCTGAATGCAGACATTCTTTGGACCAGAGTCTTTGAAAAATAAGCCGATTAGCCAGTCACTTCATTTGGATGGGATTAAACTGATTTCCGATAATAAAGTAAAAAATCTTGGTGTTGTTTTTGATCAGGACCTGTCATTTAAATCCCATATCAAAGAGGTTTCTAGAATTTCCTTCTTTCATCTGAGGAATATTGTAAAAATTAGAAATATCCTGTCCAGGGTTGATGTTGAGAAACTAGTCCATGCATTTGTTACTTCAAGGCTGGACTATTGTAATTCTTTACTATCAGGAAGTCCACAAAATGTAGTTAAAAGCCTTCAGCTGATCCAAAATGCTGCAGCCAGAGTTCTGATGAAATTAAAAAGAGAGATCATATCCCTCCTATCCTGGCTTCTCTACAATGTCTTCCTGTTAAATCCAAAATAGAATTGAAAATCCTCCTTCTCACATATAAAGCCTTAAATGGCCAAGCTCCATCTTATATCAGAGATATGACTGTTCCTTATGTTCCTAAAAGAGCACTTCGCTCTAAATCAGCAGGTTTACTAGTGGTTCCTAGAATTTTTAAAAATAGAATGGGAGGCAGATCTTTTAGTTATCATACACCCTGTCTACTTTTAGGACTAGGCTTAAAACTTTCCTTTTTGATAAAGCTTATAGTTGGAGTGGCTCAGGTTATCCTGAGCTATCTCTATAGTTATGTTGCTATAGGCTTAGACTTCTGGAAAACATAGGGACCCCCATTTCATCATTCTGCTTCATTCTGTCTATTCTCACAATCTGCAGAATCTGTCATTCCAATCTCTAACTTTATGCTCTCTCTGCTTTTCCAGATAGTAGCTTTGCCTCGTCTTTTCCTGTTTGGCTGTGACACCATCCTGTAGTGAGGGAGGCCGAGGGCTAGTGACTAAGATCCAGGAGTACATCAGGAAGATGGCCCCCAAAGACAAATGGCTTGGCGAATACCTCAGGCAGGAGAAAACCGAAAGTGAGGACAAGTAAGATGAAGGAGAACCATCGTGGAGAAGAATAAGTGGCTTATATCAAAAAATCCTACCAGCGGCTTGAACAGGCTGGACTGAAGGACAGCACAGAGGCACTAATCATGGCAGCACAAGAACAGGCACTCAGTACAAGATCAATAGAGGCTGGGGTGTAACACACCAAGCACGACCCCCGGTGCAGACTGTGCAAAGATGCCTCTGAAACAATACAGCACATAACAGCAGAGTGTACAATGCAGGCAGGGAGTGCATACATGGAACTCCATAACTAGGTAGCTGTCATAGTTGAACTTTCAGAGTTAGTAAAACTATTATCTTTATCTAAGCCTTCAACTTGTATAATAAATCCAGTTCCAACCAAGTTGTTTCATTAAGTTGTATATAGAGCAAATACTGTCCTGAGCTTTCCTGGTAATAAAGAACTATTGTTTTAAAATAATCTCTACATGGTAGAGCCCAATCATACAAAAATCATACCCTGTTGTTTGGTTGCTCTATGACGGGAAATCTGTGGAGAGACAGAGAAGCTGTATTATGTTTTAGACAACCACCAGGGATGAGGATAAAGGTTTTGATCACTCACCCGTTCCAGTTGGAGTTCAGCAGCCATGCTGATTTCACACAACTCAGAGACAATGATAAAAAACAAAGAATCTGAAACAAAGAGTAACCAAAATCTAAATAAATAGAATAACAAATAATGTCATTCATTATGCAGGTAATGTGCAAACGGATTTTTACCATAATGGCATTCATCTTTTAACTGAAAGCTACACAGCACTGAAACACAGATTAAGGCTTCTCTGTTTAGCAGACAAAGTCCACTTTCTGCTGGTCAGTTATAACATCTGTTTAACTAAGCTATTCCCAAAATATCCACACAGAAAAATGCTATTGCACATACATATAAAGACAAAACTTCTACAAGGATTGGGCCAACCTGCCAAAATTTTCCAGCATACTGGTGCTGTGGTTTAAACCAATTTTAATGAGATGTGTGCTGAAGTCGTAGACTGACTATCTCTGAATCTTAAAACATAGATTGGCTGCAATTTGCACAGAACAAATACATACAAAATATAACTATTGTCATGATGGGTAAACAGAGAGGCCCAAAATGCAGAACACTGACGACTCAGAGGGAAAGTTTAAACAGTTTATTGAGGAACAAACAATAATGAATGAATGAACAGTTGAACTGGTTCTGGTCTGGGACTGGTTCACTGGAGTCTGTGAGAGAGACAGTACTGTTAGCGGAGGCTTGGTTGGGATTGATCTTGGTTGTGTTCAGGTTTGTACCTTGAGGTGCGTAGAAGTGGCTTTGGGAGCGGAACTGTTGGGTCCGGAGATGACTTGGTTTTGCAGAGTCCGTAAGCTGTTTCAGCGTCTTACTTCTAGAGATGAATTTGACCTTGGCTTGAGTTTTCAGCTCGGTATCCAGAGCTGCTTGGAAATCCAGAGTGTGAGTCTTCAGGTTTGGCTCGGAGGGCAGGCTCGGCTGGTTAAGCTCTTCCAGAGCTTCACAGGAGAAAAACAGGTAACCTGGAAGCAGAGACAAAAAGGGTTAGAACCCAAACAGGACTCAGAAATAACAAGGTTCTCAGAGGATCTATGGCTTAGGTGCTAACCAACTGATTAAGACACTGCGGCGTCGAGGCAAGGTCTGAAGACAGCTTATGTAGTCTGGTCCTCCAGATGAGATTATCAGCAGCAGGTGCGCAGACAGCTCAGCTGAGAGGATCCAGGGCGGACTCTGCTGGAGAAAGTTGGTATTTCTCCAGCTCCCAACAACTATGAATAAATCTAAATATATAAAACTGTATTTACATACTACAATGTGTACCAAAACAGATTTTTTTATTATTAAATGTTAAGAACAAAAGCAGTATTAAATAAGTACTTTAGAGCTGTCTCCCTCATCTTTTTGGTAATGAAGTCCATTGAAGGCCTTGTGCTGACCTACCTTTATTCCATTACAGATCTATTTCTAGATTCACTGTTTACAAAGCCAAGAGGTTTGTGGATGATACATTAAATATGGTCCTTATTTACATCCTGCTGCACCTGGACTCCACTGGAACCCTCCCCAGGGGGGTCTGTTCTCCCAGCTCATTTGAAGGCAACACATAACAGCATCATTCTTAAATGAAAGGAGTACATGTATGACAGAAAATATTTTGCACTAAATGGATGTTATAGAGAGTGGAATATTGACCAAACCAAGATTCTATGTCTAAAAGTCTATGAACCCTCTGGTGCATGCCAGTTTGCAACAAAGCAGAACCACTGGCATGATCACTGTGGAAGTTTTCAATGCCTGTCATCCATCATTTTTATTTGGCCTTCTTTTAATCTTGTCAGGAAAACCAAGATGTTACTAAAATAGATTCAAGGAAAAGTAACAAAAAGTAATCTTTTCCCTATAAATGTTATCCATAAAGATGATAATTCCTGTTTTTTTCACTCTGCTTTAGTTTAACTTCAGTCACTCTAAGTAAGATAATCTCACTCTAATCCTAATTCTCCCTGTCTGTTCAGTTCATTTTTAAAACAAGGACATAGAGATCATATAACCCTCTTTCTGTGATGTCATTAAACCTCCTTCTGTGCTGTACAAAGTGATTCCTCTTTGCATACATCCAGTGCATGTCTCTTTTAAATGTGTAAAGATCCTGCTAAATGGTTTATAATGAGAGCTTACCTGCCTGGGTAAGATCTCATCATCAACCATAAACTTCAATTGCAACAATCTTGCTAAATTAACAATATGAGTGGCAGAATTAGTGCTAGTGATGCATAAGAAATAAAAAGCAGATCGGATAGATTCAACAATTCAACCCTGGTGAGCAAAATAACAGATTAAATAAATGGAAAGTGTTCTACTGACTGCTTTTATACCAGTAGATTTAAATGGATGGAAAAAACCCTTTACCACATAATTCAACAATATCTAACATGTTATGCAGATGATATTAGAATGATTTTCATTCTAATATCATATCCTATTTAGCATGATTTGCTAAGTGTATTAAACAACATGAGATGAAAAATGTTGTGAATTTGTGCTATAAAGTTAAACTTAATTGAATTGAAATAAAGTTTTAATTGCATGAATTCTAATGAAGAGCCTGATGATTAGATGGTACAGCAACATGCTTTTCATGTTGAATTGCTCCATATTCCATGTCTGAGCTAACTGTTTGCAAAAAGACAATATAATTTGAAGATATTCTTGTGAAAATGTTTGCATATAAAACATTTTAACCTTAGTCACACTGAAATCACAATTTATTTCATAGGAACTTGACATGACAGATCAAACCAGAAAATTATATATTTTTGTAAATAGGAATGTTGAATGTGTAATAGTATAATGTATTTAGAGTTCATATACTATATACCTGCTATCTATAGAGGTAAACTAGTTTTTACAACAATCAAAGTGTAAATACAGTTACTCTGTGAAGGCCTCAGAGGACAAAAAGCCTGTCGACCAAGAAGTATAGCAGACAGTTTTACAGTTGTGGAGAAGCTTAAAACAGATATTATAAAAGGTTACAAAATAGGTTTTATACAGCTAAAAAGTGAGAAGTATTTCTTAAAGAATAATTTGCAACAACAAAAAACACTGTTTCCAGGACAAGAATATATTTGAATATTTCAGAGTTTCTCTTTTTACATTTTGGTTAAGAGTAGTGCAATCTGTGCAATTCCACAGGCAACCATTTTACTGTTGCATGCTTTGTGCATGTGTGGGTTCTATCCAGGTACTCCAGCTTCATGTCACAGTCCTAAAACATGACTGTTAGGTTAAATGGTGAGCTGTCCAAGGTGACCCATAGTCTGCTGTAGATAGGCACCAGCTTCGCCATGTTCCGGACATAATATGCGAGAGAAGATGGATGAATGAATAGTGATATATAAATCAACAAGAAATACAAACCCCAATAATGATTAGGAGGATTCACCTTTTCTCAGGCAAATTCACTTTTAGAGCCATGTCAGAGGCAGAACCTTTAAACTTTCCCTGAGACTGCTAAAAAGGCTGTGCTGGACTCAGCAAGATATCCTGCAGTGGTTTGTGCTGCAAGCAGTGGCAGTAACTTGTAAAGGTGAATGTAAAAGTGGAGTTATTTAGCCCTTTAATTTGTCATTAAGTCAAGAAAATAGAACTCAGAACTAAGGCTGAGCAAATCATTGATAAAAATAATTAAATTTAATTGTTTACTTGTGATGATTTAATTGATGGAAAATCAAGATTTTTAATCACCACTACTCTGCTTGGCCTTCCATACATCGGTTCAACACTCTTTGTTCTTAGATGTGCTATAACTGTTGAAATAGTTCTCTGTGTGATAAGACTATCTGCAAACATTTAGTTTGTTGTATTTTAATTGTTTTTTGTGAAACAGGTTTATGTTACAAGCATATTTCACAGATTGAAATCAAATTTCCTAATTTTTAAAGGAGGATACATCATTTGTCATTTTTATTCTGAAACTTAAATATGAACTAGATAAAAAGATTTTTGGTTGGAAGAAACTGGAGATTAGATTTTTAAGCCATATCGTCCAGCTTTACTTAAAGGTACACTATGCAACCGGTGTTGATTTTCCAGTGAGGCTCCCTCCAGAGGGCGAAAGTAAAAGTGCACTGTCGTAAATATGCTCAGCTGTTCTCCTGGTTTCTCCGTCAAGCCAGGCGCGGTTGTTTTGAGCTTAGCAGCGAATGACTAACGCTGCGTTCACACTGGATGTAGCTGGCGCGACA
>NW_015151172.1:133969-136366 GCF_000732505.1 Cyprinodon variegatus
CACAGACCACCAGGGCGGCCGAGAATACCTTTGTTCAACCTGAAATGACTCATTTAATCATCCAAAACGATATGGAACACATTAATTAACTGAAAAATGTTGCATAGTGTCCCTTTAAAACTTCATCGGTGCAGTCAGTTTATCAAGAGTTAGCACACATTTAAATCTGCTTTCAGAGTTTGCAGCAGGATTGAGCTTTGTGTGGTCAGGCAACTCTGGCAATTGTCTCAGCCGGTTGTCTGATTCAACTTCTCTAACTTCTGTCAGTGGTCATTTCTTCAGCCTAGTCATGAAGATTTTCCTGAAACCTTTCACTGAAATGTGCATTTTGGAGTTTCTGGAGTGGCAGAGCTCCACAGACAAGCTGATAAGCTAGCTAAGAGAACTGACTGGTAGCACTGGGAATCCTGTTACATCAGCCTTAAGTTGACCAGTCACTCCATGATTTTCCACTATCCTTCATATGTTTGTTTCAAAGTAAACACAAAGCACTTATTGGGTATGCGTGGAAAAAATGCTAATAGCAAATTATAAAATAAAAAAAATTTTTTTTGCTCTGAAGTTTAAAATATTTGGTCAATCTATGTTCTACTTATAAAACTTTGCCAAAATTCAGTAAAAAATAAATATGTTAATCCAGTACTAATAAAAGTAATCATCCTCATTCTTCCTTTTGAATAAAAATATTATATTTAGTTTTATTTTAAACAAATAAATGCCCGAGCTACAGTTTATGTAATTACTAAGTTATTCATTTATATGAACATATTTTTTTTCAGTGATGTCTATGTCTTTCACAGATTTGTTATTTTCCCTCTACAAAATTAAAAGGTGCATAATATGAGATATATTCATTTCTTTCTCCTGTTTTATGGTTTTAATGGGGCCTTCTAATCATGCTCTTTTTCATTAGTGTTTTGATGTTTTTCTGTGTCCTGTATTTGTCTTCTAAGTTGCATGTCTCTTCAAACTTGTATTTTGGTCTCATAATAACAAAAAAGAAATATTGGTTTTTGAAAGGCAGCATTTGTTATTGCTACCTTTTTCTAGAGTAATTTCAGTGAGTTACTGACAACTGCAGATGTAGTTTGAGGAACTAAAGTTGAATGGGATCAAACTGGAATTCCGCGATAAATCAGTTTTCTAAGATGGGGAACTATGTGAATCAGTATCCCAATTCTTGCCACGATTTTTCTTCCTGTTTCTCTCTGCCATGACGACAGCTGCCATCACAGTCACCAGCACAGTGACAGTGATAACAAGGACAGTAGCAGTCTCTGCAAAACAGAGTTGGCTGTCCACCCAGGCCAGCGAAGCCCCCGTGAGCTGCGGAGGGTCTTGGCAGGTCACATTTCGGTAGTCGTCAATATGAAGGTGACGCACGTGTAAGATCTTACTGAAGACACGATGCAGCTCACAGTCACAGCTCCATGGGTTGCCTACAAAGGTAAAAAAGTAACAGAGAAACATGTTTTCACTCTGCTTTTATTTGTATTGTATTTCTTTTAAATTGAAAATAGAGTTTGAGGCCCATTTCCACCTTGAGAGACTCACACAGAGAAAAGCTTCAACTAGAAAATGTTCAATTTATTTATACAGGTAACAAAATCATATTCTTCAACATATTTCTGTCTAAGTAAAATCAGTTCATTGCATTGATTCATGAACTCTCTGCAATACCTCGCACTAAGCATGCATGTAGCGACAGTGGTGAGGAAAACTCCCTTTTAACAGGAAGAAACCTCCAGGAGAACCAGGCTCAGTGTGAGCAGCCATCTACTTGGGCCGACTGGCGTTCAAGGAGATAGAAGCAGATGAAGATATAAATTAAACAATTTCTTTGGCCCTCGGGCCCCGGCAGAAGACATTTGCTACGATGAGCAACCTACAAAACGATAAGAGTAGTTTTAACCCCCGGGGCCCGGACACTGGTGGTGGAACAAGCCAGAGGGTGAGTGGGACTGAAAATGAGGGAAGAGTTGGGTGAAAGTTTGCTTCCATGTGGAAGAGAGAAGCTGGGCCAGGAGCTAAATGAAGGGGATCTTGCAAGGTGATTGACTTCAGAGGAGGTGTGGTCTCAATTTGTTTGGTGGGGCTGAACAAGTAACATTTCAGGTGGTATAGGTGAAGCTTACAAGAATCTTCCTGATTTAATTTATACTTAAGCCTTATTTTGAAGTTCCTAGTTGGCAAAGATTTTATATTCCATAGGTTTTTATGTCTTCAAGAAATGCCTGTAAACTACTGTATGTAATGAATTAGTTTCATCTGGATTTATAGACAGATATAGCTGAGTAATTATTCCCTTGCTGTATAATATTTCTACTGATTGGGAGTGTGTGTGTGAATGAATATATACATATACATATATATATATATATATATATATATATATAT